>NW_020538480.1:0-52073 GCF_003426905.1 Ctenocephalides felis
TCAATATATTCACACAATTGGCGATAATGAAAAACAGAACCCAATATAATATTTGTTACTATGTTAGCGCTATGATAAGTCAAATTTTGTTTATTAAATTTGATCACTTTACTATAGACTCTAATAACATATAATAAATAAGTAGTTAACTAACTTAATAATAACCTAAAATAATATGTTGGGCGATGACATGAATATTGAATCATTTTTTATATTCTAGATGTATTTTATAAAAAAAATTATTATTATTTTCTTACAATACTAAAAATGATTCACAAAATTAACTAATAATTTGAGCAATATATTTAACATTTGTCTTGGGTACCGATTTTTTAAATCGCAAAAAGTAAGTGACTTTATTTTTAAATATTTGCTAGAAGTAATAAATATTAAATACATGTAGTGTGTGTACTAAAAGGTTTATGTTATATTAAAAAATTAATAGAATGCAGATCAGTAATTCTTTTATTTTTAAGTAACTCAACTTAAATTCACTTAAAAAGTAATTATATTCTATTATAAATTGGTTGCAAAAAAATTTAAAAGCGCCCATTACAATACCTACACGAAATTGAATAAAAAATTATTTTGTCTTTGTCTATATATATAATAATATCGAATAACTATATCTAAAAAAGTATATCTAAAAAACATTTTTAAAATTTTTGATTTTTTTTCCATGCTAATTCCATATCAAACTTTGATTCAATTTCGCAATATCTAAAAGATAAAATTAAAGCTAAAATTTTTAGAGATTTTTTTTTATCAATTTGAGCCCCTGGAAGGAAGGAAATTTGAAATGTTCATAATAAGGACCACCCTAATGTATATTTATATTTTCATTTGGTGTTACATATGTATTAACAAAGTCTCATAACTCAAAAGGCAAAAGCTCAGAAATCAAAGGGCATAAATCAATAAAAAAACAAATTTTTCTTAAAAACTTATTTTACAATCAGGACAAGATATACATATATGTGTACTAAGTTATAGATAACACATATATTGCACATTTATTATTTGTGATATTTTTATTGTTAGTATTCTGTAAGATATTATATTAGTTACAATCAATTATACTTGTTTATCTATGGTTACAATATTAATGTCTATATTTCTTATTGTTCTTATATCCTAATACCATGGATTGATGAATTTTCTGTTTTTAACTCTTATATTAACACATTTTTCTACTGAATGCAGGCTAGGATTATCGCCAAAACGTATGGATTGTAAAAATTTTATTTTTTTTAATTATGGTTTTTTATTGATGGTATGCGCGATTATTATGATTTTAATACTCGAAATAATATATTGACAAAAAAAAATTAATACCCCCTATATGTTATATAATAAAATTTTAATTTTTACCCGCTATTGGCGAACGTTGTATTACTTTCAAAATTGCAAGCGTCACTATATTTTATTCTAAACGTATAACTTTCCAACGCTTTTCCAATGTCTTCTTGTCCGGGCGGTTGTACAGCCACAATGATATCTCGCAACTACAATAGATTATAAAAACAAATTATATTTTGCGACATATACACATTATACATATACAATATATATTACATATCCTTTTTTCATTGCATCAAAGCATCCTTTAACCCACTTAAGAAATCTCGTTATTTTGGGGTCTGATTTGACATTTTGCAACATATGCATCGACAAGATTCCAATTTTACGAGGGCGAAAATATTCCTTTGAATAAATCTTTCGCAGATAACATATAGCACTAATTGAAACTGCAAATAACTGTCTAGTTAAGGTCATAGAATTAGTTTCCGATTTGAAAGCTAGTTCAGGCTTCACGAGTATATTTGTGGTATTCTGTGAAAAAAACGAAAAGTATTTGAAACATTTGTAGAATTAGCTTTATGAATGCACAATAAAATAAAAACTTTACTAGACAATCTACTTCCGTTTGGGATCCTTTTAATAACGTTTTAGTACTCATTTTTAAAGTTTGTTAATAACTTTGAAACACACTTCGAAACAACTGTACGCAAAATGGCGATTACGTTGTACATCTCTCGGCGCACCAGAAAATCTAAGCAGTGCAACCAACGAACTAAATGAATAATATAAAATTGACATGTATGTTCTTTTACTAACTTCTCGAATGATAAAAATTCAAACGCGGTTTTAGTTTTTTTATTGACAAGTCGCGATTAGGTAACTACACAATTAATTTTTGTCGTTTTTAATAAGAAAGTTCGATTGATTTTGTAAATTATAATTTTTTAATTGATTCGATCTTTTTCCTTGTCATTGGATTGTATTAATTAACTTATTGTAAAAATATAAATTGTTCGTTCTAATTCATTTACTAATTTAACAGATTTGAACTATGTATCTCCATAAAAAATAATTATCTGCAACTGTTATTTTGTAAAAAATGATGCGTGTGATTACATTTATTTCTTTTCATTATGTTATCAGAAAGTAATATACTATAGGTAATTATCAAAATTTAAATATTTGTGCTAATTGTAAAGAAGTTAAAATATAAATCAAACGTTAATTTAGTAGACATATAAAATAACTAGTGGTATAATCGAAGATACTACTTTCAAGTGTTTTTGAAAATATTATGAACTAGCTGTAAGTGGAATTCTGTCTTAAGGCAATTAAGGCATTGTGCCTTAAGGTAAATTGCTGGAACTTCTCGTACCAAAAATTATTTTTTATAAATATATACGTTCATATAGTAGCACATAAAATTAAACTATTTAAACGAGCGAAACATGTGTCGCTCGCAAACCAGTTTCGAGGAAATGTTATGCTTTTTATATGGTGGTCTGCCTTGCAAAACTCTATCAAATCGATATACAATATTATTTAAATTTAACATTTAAATAAATTTTACTGGTTAATATATTTCAGGTTTTGTTTTCTATACAACTTTTCATTATCTTTTATATAAGATTGTGTAATTTAAGATTTTGGGTACATGATTTGTCGCCTCCTCAAAAATTGCATTTCGCTTAAAATCATAATTGTTACTTTCATAAAACACGAACATTATGGATTAAAAAATTGCATGTAATGAAGTTTTGAAACGAAAATCGCGCTCCTGATAAAAACATTTGCAAGTTTTTGTTATTTAATTATAGTTCTATATTGCTGTAATTTTTGCTGTGATATATTTATAATTGAAGTATTTATTTCAGGAGTGTACTAATTAATTATTGTTATTCTGCAAGATATGATGTTCCACAATTTATTATTGTTCCAATTAATTCTTTTTCGAAGTATAACTCATATTTATTTTTACACTAACATGCTTTGTTACAAAGAAACACTCTCTTGATATGTTTTTGTTTGCGTTTTGTGCGTTAATTACTTGTGTGTTTTGTGAAGAAGAGTCAAATTGGAACTCGAATTAATACTAAGTTTGTCTAAGAAAATAAAAGTCGATTCCGCATATCGTCTTTGTGAGACTTTCGACTCATGATAAAGAACCTTTGCGTCATAAAAATTGAACGTATGGTTGTTTAGTTTTAAATGTTCTGTGATCATCGTTTATCGTGTTGTTTTGAACGTTTAATAATGTTCTGTTGTTTCGCCAATATAGCATATATATATAGCGATCTCTAATCTCTCTAATCTCGACAACATAATTATATTTGGAATTCCTGCGATTTGCTCTACCAATATTCGTAAATTTGGATAAAGAAATGGAGACAGAAAAGTCAAAGTTGTACGTTTTAAATAATCAGATATTCACAGCATATGCGATAATTTTGGAATGTTTCATTCAACCGATATATTTGGAACTTTCAAACAAAGAGTTGAATACGATAGAAAATATTTCGAATGCCAAACAGCAAAAGGTATTAAGCGTAGATGTAAACGATTTGCAAATGCATTTACCTTTATTAGAAATACATGCTAGAGGAATGATTCCAAATATAATTCGGTTGAAAAGAGAAACTGAAAGATTAGACTAGGATGAGTTTAATATTGAGGCAGAAAACCAAATAAAGCAGAGGTTTCCATTTCATGATAAAAAACGACAATAACTATAATATTTGCAGTAATTTTGAGTACTGATTTGAGAAAAAAATCACATCAATTTCTAAACTGTTATATTTTTTTCCAAACATTTGCCCAGATAATATAACAGAACTAGATAGAAAGCGGAAAACTCTTAGAAACACCAATGTCGATTCAAAGAGATTGAGACGACGCCCAGTACAGAGGAATTTTAAAGGCACGTATCAAAATTAGAAAAGGCGATGGTTTCTGCGATGTTTCCATAATTATCGATTTTAATAAGAAAACTCCTGTGTTTGGCGCACAGTACTGCGACGGTGACTTATAAATATTTGACAATGTTACAGTATTTATTGAAATGAATTTGAAAACATTTAATATTTCGTTACGGTACGAGAAGTTCCGGCAATTTTCCTTAAGGCACGATGCCATACACCTATAGTTAAAGTATTTAATTATCAAAAGAACAATTAAAATGGTGTTTTAAAACATTAAAATAAACATTATGCAAATATAATATACCTATAATTTTTTTAATAAAACGTGTTGACACTTTATCGCGACTTCAGTCAGTTCTTGAGCTGTTTAAAAACTCAAATTACCAACATAATAGTTTATGACAAATCAAACGCAAGTCATACTACTTTAGTATTTAATATTTCAATATAACAATATGATGATTTAATAATTATGAATTACATTCATTCTTTAATAATTATGTAAATATTAATTTTTTTTTCTTTTCAGAAAATCTGTTGACAGTTCATGAACCAAAAGTTTAATTATTTATTTAAATTATTGAAATTTCTAGCATGAAAAATATTGACTGGAAGATATAAATATTTACAAGATGTCCAAAATGTTTAATTCATACTGATATACATTCTATATAATTTTACATTCAAATTACCACATTGATATATTAATTTGTATGTATTGTTGATATGTATTTGAGTGTCTGTTGTTTTCCAACTAGAAATATTTGTCAACAACAAAGACAATACTATTACATTTTAGGCATTACATGATGTGTTGCCTGTTGAATAATAAAAAGTAGTTAAATGTATTTTATTGCATGAGTAAATAGTAATTAATTACCCTCCAAATTTTTCTTAATACTTGCAATTGTAAATACAAATTGTTAATATCGGTTTTAAATATCGTGGAGTGACTACGAGATCGATTTTATTCAGATTCACTTTTTATTTTTATAATATCCATGCTGCATCTCATGTCTCCATTTCCATCATAAGACTTCACAAATTTAGCAATATATGTTAAACGAATAAATAATTTGTGGAAGATTGGAAATAACTTCTAGACAATTTCAAAAATATGTAGCCATTTGTAGATATTTTTTTTTAATTTTTGTACATTTTTAACCCTTGCCAGTAGGCGACATATACATTTATTTATGTATATCTAGACATTTTTGTACATATTAAATTTTTTAAGTTACATTTAAACATCACTAGAAATTAAAAATTAATACATTGGCAAAAGAGTTGAAAAAATATTTTAAAATTACCATTTGATTTACTGATTTTTTATATATCTATTGAGGCTTGTCCATAACTACAGAGTTGGCAGGGTTACTTCAACAAGCGGCTTCAGAAATGAATCGGTACTCGAAGCTAATTCAGGCCGAAGAAGCGAAGGAGACGAGGCGTGATCTGAGTCGCTTAAAATCCCTTCACTCAGAAAGGAATAAATTAAATGAAAAGTATAGGGAACTAGAATTGTGTATCAAGTCCCTATACAGGAATATAATTTATAAACGCATGAAGTAAGATATTTTGACATTTCTGGGCCAATTGTCGGATAACACAGCTAAGTTTTGTTTGCAGACTCTTGCTTTAACATATCATGTCTTAAATAAGCATATGTTCAGGATTATGTATTCTTGGACCACGTCGTGTAGGAGGCACTCTTTTCGATTGAATTGAATAGGTCCTATTCAGTTTCCTTTTCTTTTCATGATCGTTCTCAGTGAAGTCTTTTATGGACTTATTCTTTTGTTATCTTGTCAGTCCACTTTTTTTTCTCCATTCACCTGTCTCCTGCGCACCACATTTTAAAACTCTCCAAATAGTTCTTTTTCTTAGAGTCCATGTCCCTGATCCGTAAAGAGCTATGCTCTAGACATAACATTTTTTTATCAATATCATCCACAAGTCGAGACTTGGTTGGTTCTCAGTAGTGTTCTCAACTTCGCAAACTCCACCTTGGCGCTTGCGATCTTTGTCCTGACGTTTTTCGTGCTGTATTCGTTTCTGGTCAGAATGCTTCCTAAATATTTGAAATGATCAACGTCTTCCAATTTTTGATTTTTTACTGTTATCTTCAGAGTATCATCTCGTTTTGATACTCTCATCACTTCCAATTTGCTGATGCTGATTTCCGTCCCATATCTTCTACCCATTTTGACGATTCTGTCCATCATGTTTTGCAGCTCGGTTTGGTTTTTTGATATTACCACTAGATCAATCATTTTGCCATATAAAACAAAATATGTCACCAGGAATAGCTGTTACACCTACCATAATTCCTTGAACCGCATAAGTTAAAAAATATTTTTTAAACATCAGTTTATTTACAGAGATATCGCACCTGTCACCAGAAGGGTGAGCATACGTGAATTGGGCCGCTTGATAAGAAAACACCCGGGACTATTCAAGTCTATGACAAGGTATATATATATATATATATATATATATATATATATATATATATATATATATACTAGCTGACCCGACAGACGTTGTTCTGTACTCATGTCTACAATTTTTCAATTTTTTATACTAATATTTACTGCTTAGTTAAAAATAATAATTACTGTTTTTTGAATTACTATTTACACCAATATATGAGTGATGTTGAATGCAGAACTATTTCAAATAAAATGATTGTTCTCAATTCCCACAGTTAACACTTTAATTATTCATTTAAAAAATATTAAAAAATGTTCAATAAAATTGTATATTAAAAATTATACACTGCGATTTATAGAACAAATTTATTTCCAATAGCTCAATTTATTTTATTGCATTTAAGGGTTATATAGTATTTTTAGTCATACCTGTAAATGTGGATGTATAAATGAATGATTTTTTGTTTATTCACGACTAAAACATTGATTTTCCAAATTTATCACACTAAAAATAATCGTCTGCCTTTGTGATTTATGGTTATAGCATAAGATACACGTGTTGAAAATTGAAATCTTTTAAAAAGTACAACAAATTCAGAAAGAATTAATATATAGCATTCGCGGCAAAGGTGCAATATCACCTTTTATTTTTCTACCCAAAATATATGCTTCAATAATGTTGCCTATAATTTTTATAATTTCGTACCATATTTTAACTGGCTTTTAGTAATTTTAATATCTAAATTACATTTTTTTCTCCAATAAATCAATATACATTATTGCTTAAGTTTATATTTGAAGTGAATTAATTTGTCAAATCCTGTTCACATGTGCTCTATTCAACTTACAATCAACAAAATTATTGCTCTGTGAATTTTTTTACTGTGCTCCAATTTACTTGATATTTTGGAAATAGGCTAATCTTTATCTTAATTTCAATGTTTTTAACAATTTGCACTCCGTCACCATCCACAGCATTAATTGAATTATTACTCTTTTAATTCTGATTTTATCAGAACTTGTAATACACTATTTTAAAGGTGATTAAATGAGCTACAACTTTCTCTATTATTAATTTTACCGTAACTTCTCTTATTGTAAAACGGCGAAGGGTTAAAGGGCTCGAAAGACCTCTGGTTGGACAGCTCCTTAATTAATCATACATCTATCAATATTTGTGTAACGAAAAAATAATAAACAATAATAATTAGTCAGAAAAATACCTCGAATTTTCATATATATATACTTTTATACGTATTCTTTCAGAGGTATTATGATGAGAAATTGGTTGTTTTTTTTTCATGAAATCATTAGTTTTTTGAGAATCATTTGTACTAAAGTTGTGGTATTTTCTAGAATCCATCAAGATCTCTTAAACCAAGTTAATTCTAGATTGAATACGATTATTTATCCATCACGCTTGCGTGCTGACTCATAGCTGTCTAAAAGTATTAAAAGATGTACATTGAATTAAAGCAGATGATTGATTTTACTCTTACAGTTGGTAATTTTTTTTTTTAGTAAATAATATTCTCACCATAAAACCCAACTAATTCCATAGATACTTGATTCTATGTATCTTGTGGCTCTACACGTTTCTACACATTAGACCCGTACGGTTTTTTCTGAAAGGCCACCAGCACTTGCTGAACCATCATTGTTGATAATCAACCAATTACTCAGAATCTCCGGGTAGAAGGTGGATTTGTCAACAATGACAGCAAATGGTTTTGTTCTAAAAATTAAAAAGTGAAAGCATACGTATCTAATATAATATATTCTTGAAACACAAAATTAATTTACCCCAGCTGACGATTCATAGTATTAAATTAAACTCGCAATGACTGCACACGATAAATAAATCTAACTAAGGTAAACGTACACGTAATGTACTATTCCGGGATAGTACATTATTACGGGAGTTTTTCATTTTGATCGCAAAATAAGAAAACAGTCGGTGAATAATAATTTTAAACAATACCACATAAACTATAATTCGAATCTCATCAAATGAGCAGATTTTCCATTTTAAATATTAGTTTTTAAAACCATATAGAGCTTCTGAACGCATCTGTCATAACCCGATCGCCATTTACGTACAGTCCTGTTCCTAGACAATATTAGAATACCCCGTGTTCATATAGACGCTTCTCTCGCCCGATTTTTACGTTCAGAAGGAATACTTAAAGGGTCCTCCGCTCGAGGTGATGGCGCTGCTTTTGGCATTCAAATTAATGGCGCAAAATTTGAAATGAAAATTAATGAATTTTAGTGCACGGATATTTGAAACTAAATTTTGTATTGCAATCCTATTATGTTTTGTAGTAATACAATAATAACAAAAATATACTAGATAATATTATATTATAATAAATATACAATCAAATCGAAATATAAATCAACAAATACACTGCAATACACCGGTTTATATATAATAGATATCACATCTAATCTACTGGAATAACTTCTACACTTTTTTCTACTTATTAATATAAATATTTATTGAAATTTAGTGAATAATGCATTATAGTGTTATTTCATTACATCGTCTGTCATTCTTAACTCTCATTAACTAATGATCATCCCGTGTAAAATTTGACATTCTTCAGCAATTAATTTTCTCCCAAGTATATTCAGATCCGTGTGAAGCGGTAGTCCAATTTTAAACAGCTGGAACAGCTTTTTATTTGTGTATTATGTCTTTCTTGTAGAAGCGCATACTTGATTTCTTACACAATTTCCTAGAACTGACCTCTTTCAGAGTGTATTATGAATTAGACCAATATGTCAATGCACTACGTAGTAATGTAGTAATTATGTCCTCCATATTTGTTTGAAGCTGTTCTGTTCATATTGTCAAAGGGCTATGCATTTGAGAGCAATTCCTGATGAAATCTTTATTAACAAATATACAAACACGAACGAACAAGAATCGCCATTTTGTAAACTTAAACAAAAGTAACACTGACGTTTCTTAGTAACCGACCTAAAATATTTAAAAATACTTTTTCATCGGCTCACTAGCGCCAAATCTGCGACTACAAATGGACCCCTAAGTATTCCTTCTGAACGAGGATTTTGTTCTAAGTGAAAAGGCCCTGGTCCTGTTGTTAGTTAGGTTAATGTGACGCTACAATTGCTTAAGATTTTTATGTGACACTGGTAAGCTTATTCAATATAAATTTGTGATATTATTGTTAAGAAATAATAAGTGATAAGTTTTATAGTTAAATCGAGCAAATATGTTTTAAGAAAGTGTCAATTTTGTGACTCCCGTAATTAAGTTCACACAATTGAGGCCATGGGGAGTTATCTTCGAACAAATGCGCGTTGCACTGTTTTGGTCCTGAGTAGTTTCAATTTTTAAAAACAGATGGCTCATGTGCACTCAATTTCAACTACAAATTGTTCGTGGTTCATGCAAGTGGCTGTCAAGTATTTGATCGCTGTATGGCTATACGAATAACCTAACTTTTTGAACTCGTGTTGTTTCTAATTAATTAATTTTGTTTAAGTGAACTTTTGTGAAATTTAATATTGCAAAGTGTTTTTATAGTACCCAAAAAAGTGTCAAGTGCGGGTTAAAATATTTAGCTATTCCAATACAAGTTTCCGCAAAGGTATTTTTTAATAATAATTGCAGCAATAATTATATATAATCAAGATATGTCAACATGTTATTATATTGAATAGGTGTTTTGGGGGTACCGCAAATTGCTGCAAAATGCACAAACAAAGCGCAGGAGTACTTTTGACAACCAAGGAATGCAATATGTAATGACAAGAAGGATTCATAAACAATGCAATAATTTAAGTAATAAGTCGTACAAAAAGTCTCCACAGGTCTACTATTTTTGGAGACAAATATTTATTTTGCCATGTCCTCAAACATTGAGAAAGTTGCATTCAGAGATACAAGTGTATAGCGGTATTTATGAGTGTCTATTTAAAACATTAGGTTCAGCTATTTCTTTTAAAAAGTATTAGTAGCAGATACTGTGTTTTGATGTTTGATGAAATACCATTATCTTCGGAATTGTTATATGATTGGATTGAATCTCATATTGTTGAAGTTGCAAAACAGTTATTCAGCTAGTATGGTTTAAATGTTCATCAACGTAAGTTCATTGTTACATTTAATAAGATTATCTATTACATTAGCAAATGTAAACACTTATAAAGTAAACTAGTATTGGTTTAAATGTTCATCAACGTAAGTTCATTGATATATTAAATAAGATTATCTATTACATTAGCAAATGTAAACACTTATAAAGAGAGTCTATACCATACATAATATTTTAATGTATTTTGATTGAAGATTAGTGTTATAATATTCTTCAAATAAAACTTGCGTAACATCCCAATGTAATGTTTAAATTCAGGATATATTTGTTACCGACCTTGGGAATCAAAAATATTGCTTTTATCTTTTGATTCATAAACAATTGTATGTGCATAAAACATTATTCTGTTCATTGTAAACACTTTGTTGATCTTTTATGGCAATTTCAATGATAATGTTTTCATGATGAATCATGGCTAAATGTAATGTTATAAAACACTCGTACAGAAACTATTCAAAGGTTTCGTTAAATGCAACTTTACTATTAATTCATTAGATAGCAAAATAACTATTATATGCAGAATTAATAAAGAACAATGTCTCGTAAATGTGTTCTAATCCTAGGAATTTGAATTTCTCTCAATTTTGATATCAATATATATATATATTATGTTTTTAGGACTTTTTTGTTAGTGAAGTATTTGTACTTTTTAACAAATTATTTGTTTTTTTCTTAACCCTTTAAATTTTTGTAATATTTGTCATTCATTCTAAATTTGTAATTTCATTGCGTGCCTTGTGCTTGTAGTTTCTTCTTAGTTTTTAAGATTTTAATATATTAATATTAGTCATTAAGTAATTAATATTAGTAAGTTATTTGTGCTTAGTTTAGTTAAATACTTCTGTGGTTTTTTTCACTTAGATATTTAGTTTTTGAAATATTATTTAAGCATAATTGTGAAATTATAATACTTTTATAATTATGTATAATAATTATCATATTTTCAAACATTCCATAACTGTAATTATAATTGTTAATATAAACATAATTTTAATTGTTCTTTAAACATATGTAATATCTTTGAAAATATATATTTTGTATTTCGTATGATTTGTACTTATTTCCAATATTAAAAATAATTCAGGTTTTTGGGGCTGTATACGATACGTACAAATTAAGAAGTAAAACCAGGGTAATTTAAATATTATACATGTGCTGCCATCTATTTTTAAAAATTTGTATTTCAATCGAGGTAACGTCAAACCGCCAGACATAGCGATCTATTATACTTGTTTATCTATGATTGAGGCATTGAACGTTATTCCGTGAGTGTCACGCAATTAGGAAAAGTAGACCTGAATTATTTTAGTCTTTTATTCTCAATTATGCTTAAATTTAGTGGTGTTTTTAGTGTTACTAAGTTTGGTGATGACCACAGAATATTGTGACCTAATTACGGTATATGTTCTTTTTAATTTTTAACCCTAATAATTGAGTTTGAAATTACTACTCTTTAGCATGAAAATATATGATTTTTTTTACTTATTTCCATTATTCCCATATACATAAAATATGGTAGTAATGAGAGAATCAGATGTTTCTTTTATTTCATCTACGATAAATCATTTGTGTAATGTCAAAGCTTATAGAAATAGGGCAAAACCCGTAGTGCACTTGTTTTCTATCAATGACGCACGATATTTATAGAGCACGAATCACTAGTGTGCGGGTATGTGTGTATGTATGCAGCGAATTAGGTATTACCGTAAATACGGTAGTTTTGATTTGCTTAATACTTGCAACGTACTTGACAGTTTATGTAAATTTTATATATAAATATATAACTTTTAAATATTTTTTTTAGTTTTTCAAA
Source organism: Ctenocephalides felis (assembly GCF_003426905.1). Taxonomy (NCBI): domain Eukaryota; kingdom Metazoa; phylum Arthropoda; class Insecta; order Siphonaptera; family Pulicidae; genus Ctenocephalides; species Ctenocephalides felis. The sequence continues at coordinate 12,593 of NW_020538480.1, forward strand.
GTACCGATGGCTTCAAATAAATATTCACATGAAACCCTAGAAAAGGCTTTAAAAGAAATTCGCGATGGTACTTTATCTGTTTACAAAGCTTCCAGAACATATAAAATTCCAAATCAAACCTTATATGATAAATACAAAAAAGCAAGGAAAATACAAAAAGCAAGGTCGTGCAGGAGCTCCAGCAGTGCTGACCCCCGAAGAAGAAAACCTTATTGTTGAATGGGTTATAACGATGGCTCAAATGGGTTTTCCTGTAACGAAAATCATTTTATTACATTCTATACATAAACTGGTTGCTGAACTCGGTCGGTCTAACAAATTTAAGGAAGGATATCCAGGTCGGCATTGGTATGAGGGTTTTCTTAGAAGAAACCCTTTGATTAGTAAAAGAATATGTCAACCCTTGACTACGGCTCATGTCAGTGTGAATGAGGTGAAAATTAGGGCATAGTTCAAGCGAGTTGAGAAATATTTTCAGGAAAATGACTTTAGTGAGCTTTTACAAGACCCATCTAGAATTTTTAATTGCGATGAATCTGCATTTTTCCTGTGCCCAAAAGGTCAAGCTGTTTTAGCTAAAACAGGTTCCAAATCTGTACATTGCAGATCAGGAAATGATGAAAAGGAATGCCTTACAGTATTGATCGGCGCTTCTGCAGATGGGAAGTTGATGCCAGTTCTGTCATTATTTCCTTATAAGAGGATACCATCTAACATATTAGCAAAATACCCGAAAACCTGGTCCATAGGCAGAAGTGATAAAGGGTGGATGACCAGCGAAAACTTTCTTGAGTATATTGGAAATGTTTTCAATCCCTTCCTTATAAACGAAAATATTGAAAAACCAGTTGTTTTATTTTTGGATGGTCATGTTTCGCATTTGTCCTATCACCTGTGTAAATTATGTAGAGAAATTGGCATTATTTTGGTTGCCTTATTGCCCAATTCAACTCATATTTTACAGCCTATGGACGTAGCGGTTTTTCACAGCTTAAAAAGTGCCTGGAGTAGAAATGTATATTCTTGGCGAATAGAGAATAATGCACGTCGTTTAAAAAGAGAAGATTTTGGACCAATTATTAAGAAATCTATTGATGAGGCAGTAAAACAAGAGACAATAAGAAATGGTTTTCGCAAATGTGGACTATACCCATTTGATGAAAACGCCATTGATTACAGTCGACTTGTCAAAAATACTGCTCCATCATCTAACTCAGATTTGCCAGCAAGTTCAATAGGTTCATCAACATTACAAACTTCAAATAATTTTGTTGCACACTTTGAGGCACATTTGCGAATGGCAAAATTAAATGCATTTCAAAATTGCTATGGAGAGTGGAATGGGGATTTAGAAGATACAAGTTTATACAACTATTGGAAAAGCACTAGACAAATGTATTCAAATCCTCGCAATCATATGGTTCCTTCTCTGGAGTCTTTGCACTTGGGTGACTCTACGATAGATGCAAATAATTATACGCTTTCAGAAATTACTTTAGACTGGCCAAATGAGGACTTGACATTGGATGGAATTGAAGAACATAATACCTTAATACAGTGCTCAACGCCTGCGACAATGAACAGCAAAGCAACAAGCTCAAAAATTATTGATAGAGAAGATATAGAATATGAAATATTAGAATTAATTGATGAACAAAATGATACAAATTCAAGTACTGAAATAGCCAGGGATTTAAATATATACACTATTACAACTATGGAAAGTGCTGCTAATAATTTGTCCGAAAAAGAAAACACAACCAAAGAAAATAAAACAGTTCAGCCCTTACTTCTAGAAAACTCAAATAAGTCTGAAACAACTCCACCACGAACTCTTTGTACAGATTTACATAAGATGCAACCCTGTTTTCCGACCCCGTTCAAAAACGCCTTGATATGGCCAGAAACTCCTACAACTGATAAGAATAAAAAAATAGGTAAAAAGAAATTAATTCCAACCATAGCAACATGTGAAGAGTATATAGAACATCAGAGGCAATTAAACCAAGAAAAAAAGGATAAAGAAGAGAAGGCTGAACAAAGAAAAAAAGATCGAGAAATCAAAAAAAATAATGTAAGAAAAATAATAATAAGAAAAAGAAAAGAAAAGTCGCGACGAACTCAAAAGACCTCAAAAGAACTAAATGATGACAAGGAAAATCGTAATACAGAAAACAAAGAAAACAAAAGTACCATTTTAAACAAAGGCGATTTTGTGGTAATATACTATGAAGGTGAAAAGTTTCCTGGAAAAATACTCGGAACCTCTAATGATAAGACTGATCAACCAAAGTACCTAGTCAAAACTATGACTATGAGCGGTTTTGCAAATGGAAGAGTTAACTGGCGTTGGCCTGATAAAGACGATGTGTTAGATTATGATGCCAAAGATATAGTGCAAAAAATAAAACCACCAATTCCAGTAAATAAAAGAGGTGTATTTTCTGTACCTGATTTAATCTAGTAAATTTAAGGACTTTAAAGATTATTTACATTTGTTGATGAAATTGTTATTTTTATTTGGTGTTTAAATTTTTTATTTAGAGTTTGAAGTATATATTTACATAAAGTTTATATTTTCATTAAATAAGAAATATAGTTTAAAAAGAAAATTATGTATTAACCCTCTAGAGCTTATTGTTATATGATCTCATACTTTAAATATATTTTGAATGTGAAGTAATAAATATATTTATGCAGATTTAGGATTGATAATTGATATTGAATACATAAATTATATCCTCTTTGTTTCATATTTTTTATTTGATTTATTTTTTCATTCCAGTTTGATTTATTCATATCATTTCCAGTGTTACAATAATTACTGTAATTTTAATACCAGCTTTTATTTCATTTTTGTTTTGGAAGTTTTATAATCACTTATACTGTTCAAATTTCCATGAAAATATATTAAATGTGTTTAAAATTATATCAAAATATTATTTATCAATTAACCGTACTTTTCATAACCTACAAATATATTTATCAAGGCATTACGATCAAAAATGTATGCTTCGAGCGCTATCACGGAATAGTGTATAACGACTCCTGGCATTAGGTTCATGAACCGAATTTTATCACGGAATTAGAGACAAACGCGTGGTTCACCAAAATGCCGATTATTTCTATAAATGGCGTTCTACGACGAAAAATCTTGTTTTATAATAATCTCAAAGGTCTAATTAATAAAATATAACAGATTTAGTTCGTCCACTTTCCTATTTTCTCTAAAATTCGTCTTTAAAGTCAAACGTTTCTTAACATCCCGTAATATGGTACGTTTACCTTAACCTTCACTCCGGGATGCGCCACAAAGAATGAATTGTTCACACTACTTAAAACACGTGTTGTTTTAGCGTGAACTTGCTTATGTTGGTGCATGTCTACCAACCTTAGGTAACACGTAGTGTTACCATGATACCAACTATTACTAAACTATGACAGAGGCTGGCGACATGACTAACCACACAAAAATTAAAATAAACACATGTTTTAAAACATTAACACACGTATTAAATTAACTAATTTAATTAAATTAAATGAAGAATACGCCAGATTGTTGCTCAAACCAAAAAACATATTTTAAGTAATATAAATCGAAATCGAAATGAAACTAATGGACCGATTCTGCCTTAACATGGCTACGCTCAGTTATCGCACTTGCATGGTAGCATAACATGCCTCGCGTAAGTGTATGTTGAAGATTAGTTATTCTCGGCGCACCGATTTTATGAGAGTGAATCGTGTTGTGGCGTAACATGAGCGAACACAGTTTTTGGTTTTTTGATGTTGGCTCTCTGTGTTTGTACTCTCGAAATCGGCAATAATCTATCTCTACGGTGCTGACGCGAACGGTTTTTTCAATTTTGGATATACTAGTACCGATACTTTCAGTCGAAAAGCGTTGTTCATGATTTTTTTTTTTGGTAAATATATAAAATTATATACATTCAAAATGGCCAGTGATACGCAAATGAAAAGGGCAAAAAAAACTAATCCGGCGCAGTATGAAATATACGTTGATTTTTTAATCAGCAACCCACAATTCGTTACTAATAAATTAAGCCCCTCGTTCGACAAGGATTATTTCAGAGCAAAGTGGGAGGAATTGACCAATTTGTTAAACTCATGTGGTCATGGGCCTCATAGGCCTACTGAATCCTGGATGAAGGTAAAAGATTTTGTTGCTAGTATGTTATATTTTTGAAAATGATAATTCATATGTTATTAAATCAATATAGATATTTGCGGGTTGGAAAAACCAGATAAAGACCAAAGCAAGGAAACAAAAAGCTCATACTTTAGCAACAGGAGGTGGGCCTGCATTGACCAATTGCTTGACAGAGGTCGAACAAAAGGCCTTAGGTGTTTGGGGTCTTGGGTCAATTGATGGCCATCCAGATCTGGAAATGGATATTGGACTAAATGTAATTTCATTAAATATATATATATATATATATATATATATATATATATATGTATATATACATATACACATATTAAATTTTTTAATAGTATCCTTTCAATGAATCTGTCAGCAACGAGGCTGAACTTGATTCTGTTAATGTTGATCCTGAGGTAGAAGTTATAATGCCACCTCCAGAATTTTTAGATGATGCCCCTAGACCACCAATGCAGAGACGAAGAACTCCTGGCAATAGTAAGTATAATTTTTCTTCTATTTTAAATATTACTTATATTACTATGTGATACATTCTGCATTTCATTATTTTAAGATGAATTAAATCACCTCGTAAACTCAATGGAATTCGTATTGAAAAGACAAACAGAGTCTCTTACTAACATGATGGAGAAACAGACAGAGGCGCTGCAATGCATAGCCGATCAATTGAAAATTCTCAATGATATATTAAAAAATAGATTTAACAGCCAATAAATTTTGTTTTATATTCCTTTATATATATATATATTTATTTATTTATTTAAAATAATCACATTCATGTACCTATAAAAATAAAATCTTTTTTTTAAGTGAATAATATGGTATTAAAAATATCTTCTGGCATAAGAATTTCTGATATTATATGCCATATTATCTGCCTCATTGTATACTTCTGAAATATTAAAATCAATTAATTTTAACTTCACATTTGAAATACAATTATTCGGTATCTAACCATTTCCACTATCATTACTATATTCCGTCAGTTCTTCATCCAGAGGAATATTATTTTCTCTGCATATATTATGCAGAGTAAATACTGCATATACAATTTTTCCTGCCACATCAGGTGTATAATGCAGTGTCCTATGACGATGCAAACATCGAAAACGACTTTTAACAACACCAAATGTTCTCTCTATTACATTGCGAGTTTTTTTGTGGAACTTATTGGATTTCTCCTGGGTAGAGCCTACTGGTGTCCTATATGGTGTGAGTAGGCAATGTTCCAATGGGTAACCTGAATCTCCTGCAAATGTACAACTAATATATATTTTTTTCCTTATTTGATTTGTGATATTAAATATATTCTTGAATTGCCCAATAAACATGTCCCATCCTCAGCATTACGAGTTAGCAGGGCTCTGACTGCCGAAACCTTCCAAATGGCTGCGTCATGAGTGGAGCCAGGATATCTGCTGCTCGCAAACAATATCCGTTCATCGGCATCACATATCTAATATTATTTATTATCATGTTAGTCTTCAAAATTCTTAAGCAAAATAAAATAATACTACTTCAATATTAATTGAGTAATAGCCCTTCCTATTCATATAAATAGCAGCTGGTGCCACGGGGTGATCTTTTTTGGGAGCCACTATACTTACGTGTGTGCAGTCTATGCACCCAATAATGCCAGGCATGCCAAACTTCGTATAAAATCTGTTAAATAGCAACATATTACAGACCATGTTCAATGTACACGAAGTGGTGTAACATATACCTCTTTTTATTTTCATCTCTTTCTGATGAGGTTTTAGGAAAATTCACATACTTTGGTGTAGCATGCTTTATAATTAAATCAGTCACTGTTTTAATGCAGCGACTGACTGAAGGCTGGCTCATAGAATTTAAATGGCAATTGCCTACATCAGTCTGATATGAGCCATGACCAAAAAAATGAAGCGCTGCAAGTACCTATAATGAAATTTCAGTTATTAGTATTTCAAAAAAATTAATTCATTTTAATTTCCAATACCTGCAAATAAAAAGGGATACTCCATGATGCTGTATGAGTCTCCGCATGTGGTTCCAACAGTTCTATTAAATCTTTCATAACATTTTTCGTTAATCGAAATTTTTTTATAAAAATTTCATCACTCACTTCCCATATTATCTGCATCTCTGAGATACCTAAGGGCGTATCTTTGCCTGTATCTAAAATGTTGTGGCATTTAATAATTTTAATACTTTGAGTAATACATTCATTACAATAACAGTATGAATTATATTAAAATTCAAACATACCTTCTTCTCCTACTATCTGCTGCCCAAATTATTCCAAAAAACGCCATATTAACAATTTGAAATTCACAATAAAATCTAAACCAAACCTAATAATATCACTTTGCTTACATTAACAATAACCTCAAAGAAGCATGTTAAACGCATAAATGTCAAAATAGCAAATGTCAAATCTGTTCATAGTACAACTTCTCGTCAATGTTATAGCGATAAGTGCGAGTTTCTGACTACGTTTATTTTCAGAGGGTCAGCGTAACATTAATGTCATTAATCATATGATAAAACACATACCGCCGAGAATAACTGTTACACTTATAATGACATTTTAAACGACATAAGTGTGAACTTGTCGTAAAATTGAAACCGAGAATCGGCCCATAAATCTTCTGAACAAGAAGTAAGAAGTAATAATTATATAGAGAACAGTAGAAATACTTATGAAGGTTCTAGTACATTTTTAAATCAATTGGATACTAACTTGGAGCAACAACATTTTGAAAATAATGCCACTTCAGATATTTTTGTTTATCAAAAGATTGGTGTTACTATCCATACATACTGCCTTTGCCGAAGATATACGACCTTTAGAAAATAATGCCATTTCAGATAATTTTTTGGCCTCTATGATACTGTCCATATTTTTTAGCGGAAGATATATCTTGGCAAAGAGAGACAATTTGACTTTGAATACTGTAAGTACACTTTTAAAAATTTTGCTTAAGCAAGGTCACAAGGACCTACGTAGGTCCTTGGCTCAGGTAGATATTGGCATCAGCTGGCTTTCCATTGCCATGTTGTACACCAGCCATAAATGGCTCGACTTTCTCATAAATATCTAACACTAACATAATAGGCCAAAAACTGCTATTTGAGCTGTTTGATAATGACATTCCATCACAATTTATTTGTAGGAAAATGTTCTCTGGACATTCTAAAAAATGTTTCTTTATCGAGCCAAAAATTCCATTTTCCACACCAAAATGCATATAAAATCCCCTATTCATTTTTTGGATAGCTTTTGTTGCATGTTTTGGTGTTCCCAATAATGTTCGAGCATCCACAGGTCCCATACAGCACGGGTCAAACAATGGTCGACCTGTTTGGTACCATTTACAGCCTACCGGGTTATTATAAGCCCATTATGGGCCAATTTATGACGCAGTGGGTTTAGACCCATACGTTACCCGCCGGGTCAAACAATGGTCGACCTACTCTGACCCATTACTCACCGAGTTGTTATGGGCAAATGAAATATGTATTCAAATATACCGCGCATGCGCATACGCGTGGGCGGCGTTTGCGCAACTAGCGCACAGATGGCGGCACTTATGTTGTTCGGCATTTGTATTTCTTTGTCTGTTCTCATGACTGTCATAGATAAACACGATGAACAAGTATAACCTGAGTACTATATACGTATACTTATGCTAATAAAATTCTAAACAATATTAGAATATAATATATTCGTAATTTGTTTGTTGTTTGACTCTGTAATTTGTCAAAAAAAATTCTATAAATAAATATGTCTGATAAAAAAATTCGCAAACACATTGCGACTGTGTCAGATAGACATTTTTATAGAAGACTTTTTTGGGAAGTGCAGAAATTACGTTCGGAAAGTGTTTTGCAGAACTCTGAATGCGTAAAGGATTGCCTAGTACTAGTGCTTTTACAATAGATAATATTGAAACTGCGACTAATGCTTCTATTGGAGATGACTTTGAAGGACCGTCTTCTTGCCAGGCAGAGTTACAGGGTGATGTTGAAACAAATGATTATATTACTCTTTCATATAGCGAGGATAGTTCCAATGAAGATATAACTGAAGTTTTTGATGCAAGACAATTTTTAGCAGACTGGGTTGTGGATTGTCAGATACCTCATAATGCTGTATTCGCACTACTTAAAGGGCTAAAACTTCATGATTGTTTCAGTGATTTACCAGCAGATAGTAGAACACTTCTGAAAACAAAAAGAACTGCTGTATCAAAAGTTGTAAGTCCAGGTGAATATATTCATTTTGGTTTATTAACTGGATTGAAAGATTCTATTGATAGGTTGAAATTGATATCTTCTATCATTGAATTAGAAATTAATGTTGATGGTTTGCCTCTCTCGAATTCTTCGAACATGTCAGCTTGGTCTATTAAGCACTGAGGGTTTTGATCACAATGGGAAACAATATAAGGTACGCATCAAATATTTTGTTTGTGATACTCCCGCCAAATCATTTATATTGCAGACAAAGGGACACACAGGCTGCTTCTGTTGCTCGAAATGTCTTGCTCGTGGTTCAAATATTAATCGCAGAATTTGCTTTCCAAAAATGCAATCACCTGCAAGAACAGCTGAACACTTTCGAAGCTTAGAAGATGAACACTACCACAATGGCTATACGAGATTGCTTGAAATACCGTACATTGGTTTAGTTGCTAATGTACCACTTGACTATATGAATTTGATTTGTTTAGGAGCAGTTAAGAGATTGATGCTTTTGTGGACTGAAGGTGAGCTTCCAATTCGTTTGCCATGTGCTAAAACTAATGACTTTTCCAATTTTTTATGCAGCTTAAAGATTTATATATCCAAGGACTTTGCTAGGAAGCCTCGATCATTGAAATATGTGAGACCATGGAAAGCTACAGAATTTAGACAATTATTATTGTATAGTGGTCCAGTAGTTTTGAAATCTCGTCATATTTCAAATGACTTTTATAAACATTTTCTTACTTTACATATTGCTATTAAAATTTTATGTAGCAACACGTTATTAAATGATCTTTTAGATTATGCTCAGCAACTACTTCATCATTTTGTTGAAAGATTTAAGGTTTTATATGGAGATCATTATGTAAGTCATAATATACATAACATTTTACACTTAGGTAATGACACCAGAAGTTTTGGTACACTTGATTCATTTAGTGCCTTTAAATTTGAGAATTACATGCAGGTCTTGTAAAAATACATACGGAAGTCAGAGAAACCATTGCAGCAAAGTTATGAAAGATACTTTGAGGTAAAAGAACTTTTTATGGAAAAACATGTAAGGCCTGTAGCCATGCTTAGAGCTTGTGAGATGTCTATGCATTTCGAAGGACATTTGATAGAATATTGTGGTAAACCTCAGTATAAGGTTGTATATTGTTCAGATTTTACATTCAATATTAATAAAAAGGCTGATTCATTACGGCACCAGGTTTTAATGAATAGGCTTAATAAGCAGTGATGCCAGTGTGATATGAAGGATGATTTACCTGATTATACACTGGCAGTTTATAATAAATTATCTGTTCGGACAGAGGCAGAACTGCTAGATGTGGAGCAGCTATTGACAGATGTGAGAATAGCAGAGATATCGCTAAATATGATGTTACCCAATGGATAAAAGTGGACAAATCAATTATATATACTGCTAAATATACATATACCGTCATGCCCATGACAGATTTATTTGCAATTTTCCGTAAGTTGAAATATATTTTACATATTTCGAAAATGTCAACTAACATTTTTTATTTGATAAAATGAACCTGTAAAACTATAATTCAAATTTTGTTATTTTCAGTGCTTTAGAAGATGGTGAACCCAACGCGAATAATTAGTTTAAATTATATAAATAATAATAATATTATACATAGAAAATAAAATAATAGGTTTTAGGATAATAATCACCAAAAATTTAGTTAAGTTAGTTTAATTTAGTTATTTTCTAGTAATGTAAATGAAATTATTTTTAGTAAATATATTACTTATGGAGTTGCAGTTTTAGCTCATTTGATTTTTATAACTATATGGATTATTTATATTTAATACAAATACGCACGGAAAGTATGCAACAATTGTTGCACTATATACCGCCATTTTGACCCATCGCAATACCATTCCAGCCCCATAGCATACCCGTATTGAACCCGGCGGGTTGACCATGGGTCAAACCAGGGCTCTGACATATGTGCCGCCATGGGTTCACCTATGTTCATATATGGTACCAGTGGGTTGACCATAGGTTAACCCTACAGCCCATTGTGACGACCATAGGTTGACCCTATGTCAACCATGTGCTGTGTGGGAATTTGTGAATGAGATGAATACAATTTTGAAACGTGGTGTTGTATTTAAGAGAAAAAAAGTGTAATGTATTAATATCAAAAATTGTATGCGATAGCCCGGCTCGACCTTTTATAACTTATGTAAAAGGTCATGCTGGATATTTTAGTTGGCCGAAGTGCATTGAAGAAGGCATTTTTAAAAAACACGTAGTTTTAACGGAAACTGATGCCATGCTGAGAACGGATCAATCATTTAAATCAAAACAGCACTCGGAGCACCATACTGGTGTATCTATTCTAGAGGATTTGGGGATCGGTATGGTTTCCCAAGTTGCATTGGATTATATGCACATGGTGTGTTTGGGGGTGACAAAGCGCCTAATTGCTCTCTGGATGTGCGGATCTAGATATATTCGCTTTACGGAAGAACAAAAAAAGAATATGAACAATTATATAATAAAGCATAGAAAGTTGCTCCCTTCGGAATTTTCCAGATTGCCTAGAAGACTAGAGTATCACAAACATTGGAAGGCCACTGAATACAGACAATTTTCATTGTATTCTGGATTAGTAATTTTGAGAACTGTATTAAGTAACCAATTGTTTTTAAATTTTCTGCATTTTAGTTTAGGCATTCGAATTCTATATGATCCAGAGGCATGTCTCCACTGGAAGGTTTGGCAGGGGACTTGTTAAAACTTTTTGTTATTAATTATTCTGATTTATATGGATCAGATAGATTAACATTCAATATTCATAATATAATTCATTTAGCTGATGAAGTCAAGAAGTTTGGTTGTTCATTAGACAAATTTAGTTGTTTTCCATTTGAAAATTATTTCAGAAGTGTGAAAAATAAGATTCAAGATTCACCCAAGCCCTTGCAACAATTAGAAAACAGAATGTGGGAACAGAACTGTTTTATAACGTGAGAAAATAAAAATGGAGTTCAACATAAAGAGACGAAAAAAATGCTCGAGCTTTGATAACTTAAGTAAAAAGTCATGCTGGATATTGTAGTTGGCCGAAGTGCATTCAAGAAGGCGATTTTGAAAAACACGTAGTTTTAACGGAAACTGATGCCATGCTAGGAACGAATCAATCATTTAAATCAAAACAACACCCAGAGCACCATACTGGTGTAAATATTCTAGAGGATTTGGGGATCGGTATGGTTTCCAAAGTTGCATTGGATTATATGCACATGGTGTGTTTGGGGGTGACAAAGCGCCTAATTGCTCTCTGGATGTGCAAATCTAGAGATATTCGCTTTACGGAAGAACAAAAAAGGAATATGAACAATTATATAATAAAGCATAGAAAGTTGTTTCCTTCGGAATTTTCCAGAGTGCCTAGAAGACTAGAGGATCACAAACATTGGAAGGCCACTGAATACAAACAATTATTGTTGTATTCTGGATTAGTAGTTTTGAGACCTGTATTAAGTAACCAATTGTTTTTAAATTTTCTGCATTTTAGTTTAGGCATTAGAATTCTATGTGATCCAGAAGCATGTCTCCACTGAAATAGTTTGGCAGGGGACATGTTAAAACTTTTTGTTATTAATTATTCTGATTTATAATGATCAAATAGATTAACATTCATTGTTCATAATATAATCCATTTAGCTTATGAAGTCAAGAAGTTTGGTTGTTCATTAGACAAATTTAGTTGTTTTCCATTTGAAAATTATTTCAGAAGTGTGGAAAATAAGATTCAAGATTCACCCAAGCCCTTGCAACAATTAGTAAACAGAATGTGGGAACAGAACTGTTTTATAACGTGAGATAATAAAAATGGAGTTCAACATAAAGAGACGAAAAAAATGCTCGAGCTTTTATAACTTATGTAAAAGGTCATGCTGGATATTTTAGTTGGCCGAAGTGCATTCAAGAAGGCGATTTTGAAAATACGTAGTTTTAACGGAAACTGATGCCATGCTGAGAACGGATTTAACACATTCATGCCGGGGCCGATTTTTGCAAACTTCGTATCTTCGATACGCTTTATCGGGCGGCGTGCATTTTCTTGCACGTTCAAATTTCCATAGACGCTGCATATCTGCTCACGATCAGGATTATTTCTTTAGATGAGATTATTTTATTATAAGGATTTAACTCTGCTGATATTTGAACCTTTTATTTTATAAAAGGTAGAATTATAAAGCTTAGTGTAGAAACGCGGTTAGACTGACCGTTTTTACCTGTAAACTGCCGTTAGTTTCATTTTCGAATATATCCATTGTTGTTAGATAGAATAATTTTGCAGCTGACTCATTTTATAGATTTCTTTATAAATTAACATCGTTCATAATAATATTTTAATGCCTAAATTTTGCTTTAACAATCATTATTACAAGTAGTGTACATAGTGTTGGTTGTGGATTTTATTTTCGTATGTCTAAAAATATCAACATGGATACAATAATGAGTGATTGTGATGAATATGTAAATATGAGTAGAAACAAGGCATCAAGATTACGGATACTTTCTTCATCTTCAGATGAAGAAGATTTTTGTGTAAATAGTGAGGTGGATGATTGTTTTACTGATAATGATTATTTGGTGTCGAAATCAATAAATGAGAGTGCCGATGACGAATGGTAAGTCATAGGTGAAAAACCTTCTACAATAATTGAATATCCGGGAAAGGAGGAATTTTTACATGAAAGTATTGACTGTTATGACGCATTTGCTTTAAACTTTTTTTTGCGGATCACATATTAGATATAATTGTGTGTTATAAGTATGCTACACAATGCCTAACTAATTCATCATATTGTAACAGAATGCATTGGAAGTATGTTACAAGGGATGAAATGAATACTTTCATAGGCATATTACTTATCATGGGTATCGTGCAGTTACCAGAAATTAGTTTCTACTCGTCTAAAAACGACATGTACGCGAACACTAGAATAAAAAATGCAATAAAACGTGATTGTTTTTTAGCTATACTCGAGTTTTTACATTTTTCTGATAACACCACAGCCACTCCAGACCGATTATACAAAATTCGTAAAATTGTAGATGCCATTGTTCATCAATTCAAAAGTTCCGTTAGACCTGGTCAAAAAATTGTTATCGATGAGAGCATGGTTCCTTGGAGAGGACGTATAGGTTTCCGTCAATACATCCCAGGAAAGCGACACAAATATGGCGTAAAATTATATAAATTATGTTTATCCGAAGGATATACGCATAATATCGAAATATATGCCGACAAGAATGGAACGATGATTGAAAAATGCCAGTCTCAAGATGTGGTAATGAGATTGCTAAACGGGTTGTTAATTGAGGAGCGCACTCTTTTCATCGATAGTTTTTACACTGTGTTTCTTTAGGTAAACTTCTTTTAGATAATATTACATTTATGTGTGGTACCGTAAAAATTAACAGAAAGAATTTACACCCCATGCAAAACAAAAACAAAAACGTGGTGAATTGTTGGCTGTGGAAAATCGCAGCAGAATCACATTTTTAAAATGGACGGACAAAAGACCGGTATGCATGCTGACCACTACAAATCATGATCAATGCCAATTTATAGAAGCAGCAAATGGCAAAATAAAGACGATGTTGTATTCGATTATAACGATGTAAAAAAGGCATAGACGTATCGGATCAGCTATCGGGGTATTATAGTTGCCTACGCAAAACAATAAAATGGTATCGAAAAATATTGATACAACTAATTTGTGGAACATCGATTGCAAATGCTTGGTACATACACAGAAAATGGGGCACAAAAAATTAAATATTTTAAAATTTAGAGAATTAATCATTGATCGGTTGTTGACAAAAGAAAAAAATATATATTTAATATTTTAATTTTGAGCACCCTAAAGTAAAATTAAGTTTGTACCTCATGGGGTACAATTGCGATTGGTGAGACAGTCGAGCGTGGGCCACCGGTGGTACAACCCGCCCGATGGCACACTCTAGCTAGAGACAGTTCAGTGTGGTACACCGGTGGTACACACCGACGTTAACGTGTAAAATCAAAACAATACCCAAAGCACCATACTGGTGTATCTATTCTAGAGGATTTGGGGATCGGTATGATTTCCCAAGTTCATTGGATTATATGCACATGGTGTGTTTGGGGGTGACAAAGCGCCTAATTGCTCTCTGGATGTGCGAATTTATAGATATTCGCTTTACGGAAGAACAAAAAAGGATATGAACAATTATATAATAAAGCATAGAAAGTTGCTCCCTTCGGATGTTTCCAGAGTGCCTAGAAGACTAGAGGATCACAAACATTGGAAGGCCACTGAACACATACAATTTTTGTTGGATTCTGGATGAGTAGTTTTGAGACCTGTATTAAGTAACCAATTGTTTTTAAATTTTCTGCATTTTAGTTCAGTCATTAGAATTCTATGTGATCCAGAGGCATGTCTCCACTGAAATAGTATGGCAGAGGACTTGTTAAAACTTTTTGTCATTAATTATTCTGATTCATATGAATCAGATAGATTAACATTCAATGTTCATAATATAATCCATTTAGCTGATGAAGTCAAGAAGTTTGGTTGTTCATTAGACAAATTTAGTTGTTTTCCATTTGAAAATTATTTCATAAGTGTGGAAAATAAGATTCAAGTTTCACTCAAGCCCTTGCAACAATTAGTAAACAGAATGTGGGAAGAAACAACTAATAAAAGCAGAAGTGAATTTATTCAAATCAAGAGTTTTCCAGTAATACACCGGACAAAAACATTAGAAATAGAGAAGATTTAATTTAAAAAAAATTCTATAAGTAATATAGCTTCAAATAACTGTTGTTTAACAACCGAGAATAAAATAGTTTTAATAAATAAAATTTGTCATGTTGATAAAATATTGTGTTCGGAAGCGACGATGACAAAATCATTATTTTTAAAACCATTCGACTCGAAACTATTCAATATTCATGTTTTTGACCCAAAAATTATGAATGATGTGACAATATCTGTGAAGGAAATAAAACAAAAATGTGTAACTCTGCCATATGCAACTGAATCCAATTATGTGGCTATTCCTTTACTGCATCAGTAATTTGTATTTATGGAACTAATAGTTCTTATAGCTTTATGCAAATATATTTGTAATAATGCTGAAACGTAAGGAATTATAATATTTTCTTATAAAAATTCATGATTTTTATTGATATGTATAGCGTATTATTAAAATTACATATATAATTTTATTTGAAAACTATTTCTTCGTTTCTATTATTATAGTTTTTATTTTTCTAGCATTCTTAAATAAAATGGCGAGAGCTGTGAGGAATTTCACGCTAGTGAGTGAAATATCGAAAGAGATACTGATAATATTAACAGACTGCCACACCGAGTCCCATTGGGAAGATAGGCTTGTGTAAGTAATTTAAGTCCACTTTTTATTCTTCAGGACATGTGTATAATTAGAACATTCTTATTATTATAACTCGAGTGCAAAATCGAGACCAACGAAATTAGGAGATGTTTCGGTGACATCGTTTCTTTGTCACACGGTTTTGTTGTGTGGGGTGTCGGAGCATAACAAAGGTATATATTTCTTTTTATGTATAATATACATATATATACACATATATATACACACACATATATATATATATATATATATATATATACATGTATACATTGGTATAATTAAGGGATTTTTCATTATAATTTTTCTTTATAATAGGTTACAAAATGAAGGGCGTTAGTCTATGCTTCGACACGATAAAATTGCTGTATCAAAAGGAGGAGCGTGTATTATCGCTCCTGCCGGTTCTTTATGAAGATAGTGGAAACGTGGAGGAATACTTCCTACATTTTTTAAAGATCAAGAAATAAGATTTTATAGTTACAAAGAGGTAATGTTAAATTTTTATAATAATACATAAATACATAGCAATCAGCTATTATAATATTATTAATTATTATTTTAGTCCACAGACGATGCGAGTTGGGGCGACGGCAGGGGAAACAGCCGCGGCGGCGTAGAAAACAACCGCGGCGGCATAGAAAACAACCGAGGCGGCATAGAAAACAACCGCGTCGGTAGAGGAAACAACGGCGTCGGTAGAGGAAACAACGGCGTCGGTAGAGGAAACAACGGCGGCGGTAGAGGAAACAACGGCGGCGGTCGCGTCAAGCAACGCGGTGGCCGCGGAAATTACCGCGCAGACAACCGCGACGGCCGCGGAAGCAACCACGGTGGGCAAAGAAACCATCGCGGCGGCCAGGACGGTAATGATAGGATAGGAACTCCAATTCCAATGGTAAATAACATCCATGACTGTACAATATGTTAAAATTAAATTTAAGTAAGAAATTATTTCTGAAATAAAAAGATTCATATTCAAGTGTAAATTTTATTTTTGTCTATCTTGTATACTTGTATTTTTTTCAGGGGTTGTATATATATTTTCAAAATGACTTTGTTTAGCATTCTATTCTATAACTAGCTGTAAGTGGAATTCTGTCTTAAGGCAATTAAGGCATCGTGCCTTAAGGCAAATTGCTGAAACTTCCCGTACCAAAAATTATTTTTTTTTAAAAACGATTAACATTTTTGAAAAAAATTTACTTCGAAAAAATAAGATTTTTGAGAAACTATAAATTGGACAAAAAATTACTTTTTTTTGAAAAAAAAATTTTTAAAAAAAAAAAAATTTAAATTTCTTTTTTTTTGAAAAAAAAAATGTTTTCTTTATTTTGACATATTTTGGAAGATCTGACCTTTTTTCAAAGCAATCGTACTGCTTTAACTGCATAAAGACGAAATATCAAAGCGCGTAAGCGCCGCGTCGCCGTCTAACGCGTAAACATTGGTACGGAACCCATAGGAATGTAAACAAAATTCATACTTATTGTTAAAATCTCTATAAAATATTGATAATTTGATGTGCATATGTCTAATGATCATTTTTGACCGCCAAATGGCATTTTTTTTACTTTTTTCATTAGATCTCCGAAACCGCTAGACCTGCCTTTATGAAAATTTGGTCAATTCTTCATCTTGTCAATACAAGTAAAATGTTTTTTGACTTATTCAAATTGGACACTCCGTTCTCTTAAAAACTGAGTTACCGTTTTCGGCACTTTTTGCCCCGTATCTTTGGAACGGCTAGACCTGTCTTTGCCAAAAACTAATCAGCACGTCTCCTTATCAATACGAATCGAATGTTTTTGAATTATTCAAATCGGTTGATCCGTGTTCCCGAAATCGTCGACGAAAATTTGTATCCGCACATACATACACACACGCACATACATACATACATACACACACACACACACACACACACATACATCCATTTTTTCTAAGGTATGCCAAAATGTTCAGAAACCTCTGAAACGCAAAGATATATAAAAATTTTCATTTTCGATTTTTTTGCGATTACTATAACTATCCCTACGGGAAGTTATAACTAATATATCATGTATAATTTCAAGCGCACTATATATGCTGCAAGCATTGTTGTGAAGTTTCAAGCCTTTCCATACATTCTCAGAAAAATCTGGGCAAAAGACAAATCAAGTCTTATATCATTTGACACTCTTCAACTTACAATTGTAGAATCAATATTAATTAATATATATGATACATAGCTTGGATGTTTGGCTTACAACTAATTGATTTTATTATTTTCACATTTGGCACAAAAATGTCAACTACCTGGAACATTATTTACGCATTTGGTTTTGAAGAAAATGTAAATCAGTGCCCACACTAATAAATAATCGCGCCAAAATTTAATTTTGTGTAGTTGCAAGGATCGCAATTGCATTTCGTATTTCTTTCCAGTTTTGATCGTCGCAACAGTTGCAGGTATTTGTTTAAAGATAAGTTTACGTAGTTAAATTTTAAATAAGTGAAGATGGAGGTAAGATATCTTAAAAATGAATTTCAATTATTTAATTTAAATAATTTTATTTTAATTTAATTTTTTTTATTTTAATTTAAATATTTGAATTAATTAGTTATAGTAATAACTATAAATATATAGTAATAAATAAATTTCAAAATTGGTACCATTATATTTAATAGTGTTCATGGGATATAGTGATTTTTAAAAAGAGGGTTCATGCGGACACGTGCCCTCATCATGGGCAGTAAATGAGGAAAAGACTATGTAATTATGATCGGAAAATGTAGCAGGCTATAAACTAAATAAGATGCTGAAGGCGTGCGAGCCTCCTTCGTATAGAGATTACTCTGAATTGGAGGCTAAGTTTATGAGAAGCACCACCGATTATAAAAACGTGAAGAAGTATTTAAAAAGAACTCAAAATCAATCGTGTATTGAGAGCTCAGACGATAACACTCTGAGCTCTATCCCAGAAAAGGAAAAACCAGCGCAGAAAGGTATGTTATTTAATATTTTTATTACACCGAATTAAACAATATAATCTATGTTAATATATTTCAATGGAGATACAAACAAACCAAGATGAAGAAGTGGTAAGAGCTCTTTCAAAGTGCGAGAAACAAGGCATCAGCTTCACAGATTCAATCCGTGAAAAAAAACTAACTTTATGTTACCTATTAAGACGAACGAAGAATTAGACGATTTAGAAGAAAAACTGAAAAATATGGATACCTTCAGGAATTTGGTAAATACAAATATTTTCTATAGTTAATGTTTCTATAGTTCATATGCAATGTATTAAGTAAGTTCTTATTTACAGTCGATTCAGCTAACTCTGACCGGCGGAACAAACAAAAAGCAATTGATTACATCAATGCTAAAAAATGTATGAGCAAAGACTTACAACTTTGTTTTCAAGTGTGGGTCAAAAGAGTAAGAGAAACCCTCGAAAAAGTAAATGTGATTCCTGTTCAATTATTTCATCTACACACATTATCTTTTTATTAGGGAGCAATATATGGCAATCTTTATTAATTGAATACATTTTATATCCATTTATTTTAACAAAACCAATCTTGGATTTTTTTATGTATTTCAATATCATTTGGATCTCCATTTGATTTATCAAGAAATTGTTCGAGAGGTCTGCATGATACTTGTTGCAAAGGCTTTGCTGGTCCTCGTATCAATTTTAGTAACTGTCCCAAATATCTTTCAAATGGAATGCGTACAAATTAAAACAATCCTCTTGAATGAAACCTCTTAGCGAATATTATTTATTGTCATTTATATATGTCACTTCCTTCTTCGACTAAACTAAGGTCAGTTATACCATTTGATCCATGAGAAATCCGTACAAATTAAAACTATGTTTCTGATTAATTATGCATGGCGATAAAGAATCTTCAAGTTAATACTATTTATTGTGTTGGCACCTTTTCTAAATATCTCAAAATTATTAAATGGGTCAAAATTCCTTCTGTGACTGAATTATAGATATCATTTTCTTTAACATTCGGTATTGATCTTCGAAGAAAAATAATCTAGTAGCCAAATAGATCCAAAATTAAATAAAAAAAATGTTGAAGTATGAAGTATGAAGTATTCATACTTTGCATCCGCTTCAAATTTGATATTTGGTTAATAATGTAAACCCAGGGCGGTTTCTTCTATTGGTCGAAAACTACTTTGAATAGTTCACAATCATAAAGACATAAATGTCCTTGACTGTGTTGGAACTAACTTCTATTTGGATTTTTCAAATAGTTTGGCACAATAAAGCCATCGAATCATTGCCATCACAATGATCATTATAAATCAAATTTCCTTTTTCATTGTCAAGTGTGATTCTTCAACAAATAGACCAAGAAAATTGTAATGTAAATAAATCATAATTACTGACACTATCGAAATCAAAATTGTATATGAAATACCGTGTATTATACACTAAATCCTCGTGTTATGCATTTGTCTCAATCAAAGTTAATTCCTTCCATGACATGTTATATGCTCGTGTTATTTTACGAAGGAGCAAACCTATGCTCTCTTCAAATATTCATATCGTCCGTCATATTGAGATAAATGAGTAATTATAGTAAATATTAATCATATTGTTTACTATCTTGTTTCACTTCCAAAAATACTTAATTGTTCTGGTTCCAATAGATTCGCAATTTCGTTATTATATTGTAACGACAATCGGTATTGTCGTCAAAAGGGTTGCATAACCACCAGTGCAATGACGCTCCCCCACCACGCCCAATAGGGATGCCAATATAAGGTCCAGTCTGGGGTTGAAAAAGGGCATTAAGAATTGTATCATCCTCTGAGGAGGTCAGTGGGTCCACGCGTCAGGCGCTGGACCCGCTTTGTGTATAGTGGTGTGTGTGTTGTGCCAGGAGAGGAGAACCGTTCCAGTAAAGGTCAGATGCATTATTGGTTTTATAAACTATTCCGCTCCGCTCCGTTCCGTTATCGTTACTCCGTTGATACCGTTTTATGTTAGTAATTAATAAAGATTTGTGAGTACGTTAGGTTTTAGGCAAAGGGCATGACAGTACGTAGGTATTGTCATGCCGTTACACCTGTAATGATTAGTAATGATTAAATAAGCTAAAAGTACATTCTGTTTCATTCGCGTAGTTAGTTGGCTTTTCCACAGGTAATTACAGGGTGGTTAAAGAAGTCGGGTTAAGGAGTTGGTGTAACCCTTTCGTTGGGGATGCAACGCTAGATGTAATATTTGGTAGTCGTTGCATATCCCCTAAGAAAGGGGGCATCAACCCTCCTTGTAATCCGTCACAATGGAGGTAGCGCATTCGATTCCCCATAAACCCCCCTCACAAATTTTTAATAATTTTAATAACTAATTATTTTTATTAAAAGCTAAGCGAGTCGCTCCCACTAGTTACGTGTATAAGTTACGTTAATTTTCATGATAGATGTTTCTTGTTATGGTACGTTTTCGATAAATTTAGTAAATTTAAAATTTGAATATTGCGTAAATAACGTGGTAATTATAATTGTTTTTCTATGTGTATCACTACTTGCGTTTATCTGTGTATTTTCATTTCTATTGTGTACTTTTCTCGGTGACGTAGTTTTAATTTTAGTAGAATTTTACTACGTTGAAAATATAGATTTTTATTTGTTTAATGTTTTGAGTATGGAATATGTAATAATCTAGTTTAATTTTATTTAACCAAATCTATTGTTTTGGCTGCGGTTTGCGTCAATATTATAATTGTTACCTAATATTTGTTAAGTTTAGTTCTGAAAAGTATATAAAATTATTGAATTTAAAGTTACGTAACTTACTTAAAAATTATTAAACTTATATTTATTTAACCTATTTAGTGTATAATATTACAAAAAATATTAAAAGTATTATTTTTATTTTAAAATCAGATTTAATTTAATTGTTGTGTGTGTGCATTCTATTTTTTTTTCTTTTTCTTTGAATATAATATTACAAAAAATGTAGTTAATTTTATTTTAAAATTTGGATTTATTTTAATTGTTGCGTTCGTTTCATTTTTTCCCCTGGGTATATATATAAAAAAAACTCGGTCAAACATTCATATCAATTTCAATTTCTGTAAAGCCACTTATAAATCGTCAAACAGTTTTTGAGTCGTTTCAAGTATTTTGTTTTGTTAGTCTAGTTCGAAAGATCTTACATTGCCCAACAAAATATATTTCGTTTTCTTCGTAAATCTCAAGTTCCGTACACTTGACCCTATGCCACACACAAAACGTTTTTTTTTCTGTCTTCGAAAACAGTTAATAGGCAAATATTTTGTTTCACTAATCTCTAGTATATTGTCGTTGACATATTTATTCAAAGACTGTAAATATATTGGCCTGTGCCCTTTTTTTCCGCTAGTGACACTCAAAAAATTTTGACCTGTGAAGAAATTACGGTCGCTAGAAATTCGATTCGCTAGGCGCCAGTCGACGGTCAAGCGAAACAGCCCTCTAAATGTTTTTTTTACACAATGTCTGGCGCCATGGGATACTAGTAATATTTCATACGCAAAAACTTTCACTTTTTGGTAGATTTTTTTTTTCTTTAAAATAGATCATATGTTTATAATTAATAACAGCACAGATAACCGCAAATTGTATTGATTCGTTTTATTTTATTATTATTTTTTTTTTATTGCTTTGTTTGTGTTTCGTTAATCTCGTTCGCGAAGTTTGATGAGCCCTGTAATTACATAATTTTTTCGAGATGATTTGCGAATGAGACAGAATTACTTCGATTAGAACATGATAGGTATAGAATAGTTAGAATAATACATAATTAATTATGCTAGTAAGACTGATACTTTTTATTATTTTTCTAGTTTGTATTTTCTCAATAAGTTAGGAAGATTTTCATATTTTTAGTTAAGATTTTATTAGGTATAGGATTATTTAAAATATTACATAAGTTATTAGGCTAGTAAAGTTTTGATTTTTTTTCTCTTGTTATTTGTACTTTCTTAATAAGTTAGTAACATTTTAGTTAGGATTTTGATAGGCTTAGGATAATTAGGATTAGTTTTGTTTTATATAATTTAAATATGGGTTTTATAATGCAACATTGGCATAAGTTTTGTTTTTTTTTATCAATGAAAGTGAAATTAATTGAGTTTTGTATCGTCGAGAATTAACCAAAGAGTTAGCAAATATTTTTAAAAATGGAGTATGTTTGTCTTTATTGTTGTTCACGGAGGGAATAGTAGTTAGCATGTCTATGATTTGAAAATGAAGTGAATTTTCGAGGAAACGCGCGGTAACAAGGGGCGCAAAGGCCGCGTATGTGGAAAAAAAATTGCGTAGAGAACGCAAAGAGTTTAAAAAAATGTATTAGCAGGCAGAAAGTGCCGAACCAAGACGTTAATATTATTTTCGAGTTTATGGTATTTTTTTTTCTTTTAATTGTTACATCATAGACATGCTAATTGTATCTGACCAGCTGGAGGGTTGTGTAATACATTTGTATTATGTAATTGGTTTGTAGTATTAGTATGTTTTTTATTCGTTTTTTTTTTTTTTTTATATTGTAATGTCGTGTATTTTCGTGTTTTTTCAGTAGGGTGATGCAATAATGAATTTAGTTTTATCGATTTTAATATTGTACTTTTCTATTTTATTTTCTTTCGTTTTTTTCTTACGCGTATTAATGGCGTTCTCATTCCCGCCGGAACGTCATTGCTTAGTGCTCAATTCGCGGCTTCATCTAATTGATCTTATTTATTAATTAATAATAGGATACGACTTTTCACCATAATTCATAATGGCAGCTAAGGCGATCAGTTCGACCGACGATTATGCGGCTTGGAAACCAAAGGCCTAGAAAACCTTGGTTAAATAGAGCGGGTGGGCAGGTGACATTTCCCTTCGAAAAGTCGTATTTCTACGAACACAGAGACAATTGCAAAGGTAGAACCCGGATTTGCAATATACGTATTTGTAGTTCGGCAATTAGATGAACGTTCATGTATTGTTCGGAATGATACGTGAACGGCTAAAGGCATTTTTTTCGCTCTCGTTTTTTTTTTCGCTTTTTAAGAACTATATTCTTTCGTTGATCATACTAATTTCTTTTTTTTATACTAAGTTTTATGTTGCATTTTACTATTTTTAATATTTTACTATTTCTTAATAAATTAATTTTATATCATACGCGTAACTTCGTTACTTTTACTTTTTTTATCCTACGTTTCATTATTGCATTATCCACTTTGTTCGCCATTTTTAATATACTAGAATTTTGTTTTTTTTTTATATTTATATATCTGTCGTTGTGTTTTTTGCCGTGCGTCGCGAAAGGTTTGGTTTGGTTTACGGATAGAGTTTATGGCCCATGTTACAAGGCGTTAAAGGTAATGAGAGTATTGAGGGCAATGGTTAGTTGAAATGTTGAATATGTTAAGGTGCCCAAATCGTTTATGTATTATTTTCGTCGTATGTTTTTTGTTCACTGATAATGTTACCGTAAATCAAACCAAACAAACGTTTGTAGTATATTATCGCGTTAGTTTATACCGTCGGCGTTTTGTTTAATTTTCGTGACGCCCTTTTATATGGACATATTACGTTTTTATTTTTATTGAAAATACTTTAATTCTGTCTCGTCAATAGTTATTGGCTCGTGTTTTTGACCGCCCAATCCAGATTAAGGGATCCGATATGGCAAATGAAAATAATGAAGAAGTAGTAATCGAGAGTAGCGAGAATGGGTATTTTCAGATAGGGAGAAGTTGATATTTGGATTTGAGGTTAATTTATACTTATCTAAATAGATTTATAAATTAATGGATCGTGTCGTACTCTTAACCACCTCTTTTAACTATTTAATTTAACTTTTTTTTCTTTTTTCTTTTCTTAATTTTTTTATAAGAATAGCCCGTAGACAGCCCGGCTGCCGAGCGACATAGCGCTAAGTCGTGGAGGGCCGAGGCATGCGATAGGGCACTCGCGGTAAACTAGTTGGACTCGAGTCGCGAACGAGTACTACAAAATATCGTGATAGCTCAACAAAAATGCCAAATTTTATAGTAGGCCAGTGGGTGTTAGGGAACACCAAGTTCGTAGATAAGGCCAATCAGACTAACCACAACATCCATGGCACGGGCCTTATAAAATAGTTTATAAGTTTTCAGACCTTAATTATAAGATTGAGCGTAAAGTTAGAAATAATTACAAATACGACACGGTCCACGTTAGCAGAATAAAAAATATTTTGGTCGCGAACCAAGCCACTAAAAATGTTTCTATCACTTCTATTTTCGGTTTCTTTTTAATATATAATGTATAGGCACTTATATATAGATGTACATATGTAAATAGTTAAATATAATTAGAGTAATAGGTTTAATTTTAAGATTCCCCCCCCTTAGATAAGTCGTAAAATTAAGTGTTAGAGTTTAAGAAGACATTTAAGAAGTTATATTGGGATTTTCGTTTGTGGAGAATAAGTCGACATATAGATAGCATAAATATAAGTCTGCAGGCTTATATCGGGACGCCATATCGGATTTACGTTTTTGTTTTATGGTTATATATATGAGTTGAAAGCTGGGCCCAGTAGTCCACGAGCGAGGACCATTGAGATGTCCGAATCGATGGACGCGTACGGTTTCAATCGGGGAAACCGCCCTTAATCAACCCCGCAGCCGTCGAATTATTATGTGAATTATTATGTATTATGGATTATTATGGATTATTTTTGGGAAGGTACCTTCAGCGAAGACCGGGATGGCGACATAGGTCGCAGCACGCCATCTCCCGTCAAGGGGGCAATTTGGGGTACTTTTGTGCCGGGCTGAGGAACCCCAGGTGTGTCACGCTTACATAGGTGTTAAGTGTAAGTGCCATTTGTTTTTGGGTGGGCATAGACGGTCGGTCTAGAGATATTGTTATTGGTATGGGGCTCTGCGGGGGGAGCAATGAAGGAAAACTAGATCCTAGCCCCCATCTGTGGTCTTGTATTTGGGGGGCAATCACACCAGTAGAGGCTGAATTACAGTAAACGTCGCGTCCGTAAAAGTAAACTAGTTATTTAAATAATTGTATTTTGTAAATTGAGGAGTATTTTTGTTTCTTGTTTATTGTCATATTAGTTTCGTTTTTTTTTTCTCAAAGTTTTTCCGCGCGTTACGCAGTAAAAGATTGTCCATATCATCGGGTTCATGGTTTCTGGCGAACTAATTTATAATTCGGGCTACGGTTATTCCATTAATTCTAATACTACAACCAAGAAAATAGGTGACAGCACACGCACATAGGATAAGATTGCGTTTCAAGGAAACGTGTTACGAAAAACGATTGTACTTCGAATATTTTTTTTAATAAGTTTTTGTTTTTGTTAGTCTGTGGTATATAACTACTTTTTTTTCTGAGTCTAATCTTGTTTTTTCTTTTTTTCTGAATTTGCTGAGTACAGTTTTTCCCAACACGGTTTCTTTGAGAACGAAATAGGTTAAGATAGTCTTAAGCAAACGGACTTATTTTTGTATTGTAATTTTTGTGTTACTGAATGATTTTGTTTTCGTTTTTTTTGTATTAATGATGTTGATGTATTTTTTTTATCAGACTTGTGTATATGTAAGTTTATGTTTACTAGCTGCTACGTGTTTTGAGTTTGTAATCAAAGGGGGAATAGCTTACCAGGATTCTAGGAATATCTGACCGGAACCACAACACCTGAACGATGGCCAGCACACAACCACAACTACAATCATCGTCCAGTAGCCAAGGCTCACACTTGAGCAAACTCAGTTAACCTAGCCAACCCAAAGACGAGGACCAAAGGGCAAAACAGGACCCTACGAAAAACACCGGAACAACCCGGAAAAAACCAGGAGAGGGCAATAATTTCAACTTTGAATTTAAGAGCCGAGGCCGACTCTACTGTGACAGGGGGGCGTGTAACGACAATCGGTATTGTCGTCAAAAGGGTTGCATAACCACCAGTGCAATGACGCTCCCCCACCACGCCCAATAGGGATGCCAATATAAGGTCCAGTCTGGGGTTGAAAAAGGGCATTAAGAATTGTATCATCCTCTGAGGAGGTCAGTGGGTCCACGCGTCAGGCGCTGGACCCGCTTTGTGTATAGTGGTGTGTGTGTTGTGCCAGGAGAGGAGAACCCGTTCCAGTAAAGGTCAGATGCATTATTGGTTTTATAAACTATTCCGCTCCGCTCCGTTCCGTTATCGTTACTCCGTTGATACCGTTTTACGTTAGTAATTAATAAAGATTTGTGAGTACGTTAGGTTTTAGGCAAAGGGCATGACAGTACGTAGGTATTGTCATGCCGTTACACCTGTAATGATTAGTAATGATTAAATAAGCTAAAAGTACATTCTGTTTCATTCGCGTAGTTAGTTGGCTTTTCCACAGGTAATTACAGGGTGGTTAAAGAAGTCGGGTTTAGGAGTTGGTGTAACCCTTTCGTTGGGGATGCAACGCTAGATGTAATATTTGGTAGTCGTTGCATATCCCCTAAGAAAGGGAGTATCAACCCTCCTTTTAATCCGTCACAATATTATCGTTAGTTATTGTTGAACCTCAATAACAGTGCTTTTACTTCAATTCATTCATTATCTCTTGTTTCATGTACGTAATAATTTTTCATTCCATTTATAATACTCCTATTACCAAAGGAGAAATAAAATCGATTACAAATATCTATTATCTTAACATTTCCTATTATTTTCTTTAATATTAATTTTATTTTCTTTTCTGAATTATTTATTTTATTTCCTAATTTGTTTTGTTAGCATTCAACAAATAAAGTTTCTTCGTGACAGCTAAATATTATTACTAATTTTACATATTCAAAGACTAAATCACACATTATTTAGTTTTATTATCACAACATTGATATCGAAAAAAATCGCAATTCAAAAAAACTACCGACAAATTTACAATACATTACATACTGATTTACTAACGCGTTTGTTTTTTTAGATTTATTTTCGCTTAACAAGAAACTCATGAGCAAATAAAATTATATGTAATATAGTAGCACACGTAACTAAACAGCTCAATATCATTCGGACGATTTAAAAAATAAATAATAATAAAAAAAATGTCACTTTCTAACAATTTTCTAGATTTACTAAAACACGAGTTATGCTTTTTATGTAGTGGATTGGCATGCAACACTCTACCAAATAGAAATAAGAAATTTGAATATAAGAATATTTGAATATTCTTTAAATTCAAGATGTATAACTTGATGTTGCCTTCTATAATTCTAGTATTCTATTGATATGTTTTGGATTTTAAGTTCTCTACATGGTGCACCACTAGTACTACAACCTGGTAATACTTTAATTGCAAGTATTACCTTGATAAGATTTCCATTAAAAAATTTGTCATCAGAGTATTGTTTCACTCATCTTCAGTTGAATTTTGGACAAATAATGAAATTGTTCGCGCCAAACACGCAGCCTACATAGAATGTCGTAATTTCCGATAAGGAGGATAAATGTGGACATATACCTTGTTCGTGGGCTCTCAATGCCCAGAAAACAAACTATTTCTCCATTGAAGGTTCATAAAATATGTAAGGGGTGTAAGCCCCTTCCTGATACTGTGAAATACAAAAATTGTCACGGAGAGATGTGTAGCTACATCTTCAAATTATAAACTAATAAAAGTATATGAAGCGAGGGCAGAGTTCACATCCTGTGTTGATAGTGAACAGGAAAAATACGGACAAATAGACACATCTTATATATAAAAATGGAGCTCTCTTTCAAATGTTCGAATAAAACTCGAAAACGGCTGAATCGATTTGGCCAGTCTTAGTCTTGAAAAATTCGTGCCAATCCAGAGAATGTCCAAAAGGTGAGAAATTATTTCAAATCCGCGTAGAAACTTTACATTTATAATTTGAAAATTTTTGTAGAAGCTTAATTTAAATAGAACAATGGACGGTGGCAATTTCGTGAAATGTCAAACGCTTTTGACAGATGATGTTCAATTACGTTTAATAGGATGTTTTACGCGAATATTATTTATTTGTGATAAATTTGTAGTAAGTAGTTTTGTTTGTAGTTTTATTTATATACAAAAACGTTAGTAAACGGGCCCCAAGTGTTACTAGAGACTCAAAATATAAACTTTTTTGATATGTTAATATGAAAATGCACTTTTTGGCATATTTTTCTCAAACACGAAGCTCTGAAAGATCTCATTTGTATCATTATTTACTCACTGGTATTTATAAAACATTTTCTAGGTTATATTATTTTTTATTTATGTTATTTAAATTCAGAACCTAAATTTGGTATCGATCAAATGGACATTTTGTCGAATAACATTTTCCCAGTTATAATTTCCCGGAATTTATCGAAGAATAGATAGTAATATTTGAAGGTCCGGGGTTAAAAAGGTCCACCACCGATGTGTCAAAAATCAGTAAAGTTAAGCATTGTTTAACAACAATAATTGAAAGTAGAGGGAAAAAAATGTATAGCCAGCTACAAGCTTGATTTGAAAACGGTAATCTTTGAGAATCCATAATACAAGTATTTTTTTCCGATGGTAGTTTTTGACATTAGTTAAAAATGTAATTATTTTGTAAAATACCTTTAAAACTATAATAAGGCTTTAAATCTTTTTGCCACCTGTCCGTTTCAAGTTACCCCTTCTATAGGGTAAAAAGGTCTAGATAACAAATTTTTGAGAGACGGCAAAAAAGTACATTTCTGCAATGATGAAGTAGAAGGCAGTTTACTGAACTCAGATAATTGTTCATTTGATATGTGTTATTTGTTGTGATATAATTGTTATGGTTTTCACAATATAGTTTATATTTGCTCAAAGTCAAATTGGACCTTTGTGCCTCGCCCTGCTCTACATATATACTTTATATTAAATTTACTTTGATTCACCGAATGTTGCTTAAAACTTTTCAAAAAGCAGGTCAAAAAAGATATACTTTTTTGAATTTTAAATATTTATTTTCTATCTCTCCTCGCAAAAATTTCAAATTTTTGTATAAGCTCAGTTGTATTATTTACAATTAAACGCAAAATCCTGAATCCAAAAAGAATCTGAAAAACTTGAAGCGTAACCAATAAGTCGAAAGACCAAAAATGACTTGGATTGGATTATACCATGTTTTCTCTAGAAAGTATTGATAAAATATAGACAAACTAATGGGGTTTATACATTCAAACAACACATCCTTATACACTTAAAGTATTAAATTTTTTGATTCTCTAGAAATTGTTTAGAATATACCTTACTTGGCAAAAT
Source organism: Ctenocephalides felis (assembly GCF_003426905.1). Taxonomy (NCBI): domain Eukaryota; kingdom Metazoa; phylum Arthropoda; class Insecta; order Siphonaptera; family Pulicidae; genus Ctenocephalides; species Ctenocephalides felis. The sequence continues at coordinate 42,685 of NW_020538480.1, forward strand.
AACGTTTGCCGGGTCAGCTAGTTATTTAATATATTTATATCATATCATTCAACAAAACATTCGTGTTAATATTTATTGTAGAAGTGATATGTGAAATTGAACATGGAGAAGTAGAGGAGAGTCCCAATATGGAGATGGGTACATTATTTAAAATTTGTATATTTAAAATATTTATTAAAATCTTTTAAATTCCAATAAAAAAAATTCATTCGTCTCAATATATAAGTCGCAGAGGACAAGTTGGGTAGTATCATGAACACTCTATCCAAATTATCATATGAAATTAATGAACAAAAGGACGACATAAGGGACCTGCTGTCATATAAGAGGAATTCCGGTCACAAGTAATTATGAACCGTGAGATTTTTTTTGAGTAATCTTTTTTTATCTTAATAAATTTAATTCGAAATAAATTGGAGCACCCCTAAGCGACAAAGGATGTTTCTAAAACCATCAATTAGATTTACACCAGTTTCTCGCAAGGGTATATGCATTTGAAAATTACAATAACATTAATTACTTGTATTTTTAAAAACAGTAAACTATTGCGAGTATCAAACAAAAACGCAGCAATGCCTTGATACCTCGAGTCCATAAGATTTTGATACAGGAGGTGCGAAGAATTAATAAACAAAATACAAAGGGTCTGGGCGTGTTTCCATACAGAATTGGCCCCACCCTGGTATTTAAATGATTTTGATGCCATTTCGTAGGTATTTTCGAGATAATTCGAAATACCAAATTTCAAATCCGTAGCTTATCATTTGGCCGAGATATCAGTGAAAACATGTAAAAGTGGCCCCTTTTTTGAAACTCATTTTTTGTCGGAAATATGAGAGATATCAAAAAAATTTCAACATCATTCTATTTATACTGATCTTGTCTATGTTGCTCATAACAAATAATGTAAAAAAAATATTTGTTAGTGCGTGTAAAGGTAAAAATTATTGTTCATTTTCCATTTTCCACCAGTGCGGCTCTTTGGGCTACTTTTATATTAGCATCACTCAGAAGCCTGTACATTTTTCTTCTGTTATTCAAAAATTCATTTAAATGTAAGTGGAACTTCGGGTGAAAAGTTGTAAAAACTTAAGCTAGTACACGCGCTGCCGGTACAAGAACACTTACATAAAGTCGCTTTGCAAGAGCGACGAGCAAGCATAATATAAAGTTCGTCGTTACCGCGCTTCTCGACGAAATCTGTATATATGGAAATATTTACTAAATCCAAAATACATTTATATTTTGTATATGAGTATATTCATTTTTCATTAGTCATAATAAAAAATCCAACGTGCTGAATAAAACAATAATTATTATTATTGATTATTTTCATTCGCCGTATAAGTTTCTGACTAATATATAATATTTCAATGTAAGAAAAACTTAAGATTTCAATATACTTGTGTTATGCCCGCTTCACAACCCTATATCGAATATTGTATTAGTATGTATACCACTAGCTAGAACAGGCAAAGGGTATCGGAGATACCCGAAGATATCCGAAGGAGATAACCCTAAGATGCACATGCTCAGTCTCTCTCTTGGAACCACGGCTTCGGCGATACCAAATCAAACTTAACATATTATATATTTCATTCATGAAATTATTGTACTCAAAGTAAATAAAAGTTGTTCTTTAGTCTATAAGGACTTGAAGTGTTTTTCCTCTATTAAATCTCCGCTGCAAGGCAACATAATACAATACTTGGTTAATTACTTGGTATAGCAATTAGAGTACTTATTAGTTTTAATAAACATACTAAACCATTAAAGTTTTACGAAAACTGGTTCAAATATATAAATTGTTGATTTTTGAAAATTTGCTTTTAGAAAATACTCGTTCTTTCGTTTTCAATTATGTGTAATGAATCCACTCGGAATACTTTAATCACTCATAAATTAATTTATTTTTTATTGATTAAATCGATTATTTACACATATCGGGAAGTTCATGTAACTTGCCTCAAGGCTGAATACCAACACCAATACCAACTAGTTAATTTTTTTTACTATCATATTTTATTTTCTTACTTTAAAGTACAATAAATAACTATCTTTAATATCATGATTTATTAATTTTCTTTCCGCCCGACAAAAATAACAAAAATACACGTTTTTTTGGATGCTACAGTGGTGTAAATAAATAATATATAATAAATATATTAAATATATAATTCCCCCCTTAAACATATAATTCTTATTATAAATGTAAAATGTCAAATGTAACATAGAAGAATATATATATTTTTTACTGATACGCTTTTTGTTTCTATCTTCCTTCTATCCTTTTGTAATAAATAAATAATATGTACTCATTTCAGGACAATATTTGTTGGATTTCATATATTATTAATATTATTATTGTTAATATGTCAATATAACAACTGAAGTAAGTAAAAATACAACTAATTTTTCATCGACAATACCGGTATTAAAACCGGGATCCAGGAATTTCATTTTTCAAATATCGAATACCGGTATTCGGATTTTTGTACTGTATTGGGAACCTCTACATCTGAATGAGTGGTTTCAGTTGGTGAAAACATCAAGACATAAAAATCCTTTTAATGTGGTCACTATGACAAGAACAGTTTATCTTCTATATATATAAAAATAAGTCGGATTTTCCTTCCTGACGAAATAACTCCAGAACGCACGAACCGATTTCGATAATTTTGCATTCGTTGGAAAGGTCTCGGGCTCCGCAAGGTTTATAGCTAAGAAAATTAGTGGTGCATGGCATCGTGCCCTAATGCAAATTGCTGGAACTTCACGCACCGTAATTAAAAATTCGAGTAATAAAAATAATCAATAATTGTTTTAAATAATTGCAAATAGATTATCTTCTATATATATAAAAATAAGTCGGGTTTTCCTTCCTGATCAAAATTTTCTTTTTCAATTATAAAATAAACAAAAAATTTCTTCATCTTTCTCACGAAACCATCTGGTGGCGAAACGGAGTTCGTCGGGTTTGCTAGTTACGTAATAAAAAAAAGAATAATGATCAAGAAACTTTTTTGTGGAAACCTGTACAATGGTTAATGGAATGGGTGGAGGACTGCTGATTGTATATTATTGAACATCGAAAAATATTCTTACGTTTATCAGGTTACTATAAGAAGTTCATAAAACATTATTCAAAAACAACAAATCCATTCACAAGATTACTAAAGAAAAATTCTAAATTTATTTGTTCCAAAATTATATTTAACACTATTCCTACCGGGACCGGTCAAATGACCGTTTTCGAATTTTGAATTGATAATTCATACATTTAACGTAAATGTATCGGCTTCAAACTTCACGACTTTTCCTTATATATGTACACAATACATTTTTCAATATTCACTAGTTTTTTAATTGTTTACTTTTTGAGAAAAATTTATATTTTGTCACAACATATATACATTTTCGTAATAGTTTCTTCTGATATTCAATGCTAAAACTATAAATCCGTTACAAATCGATTATAATATAGTTGTACTGTATCTACTAAAGACACAAATTATTCTCTTTGGAAGGCAACGAAAAGATTGAAAAGGCCGATAGTACATATACCTCCAGTGCGTAAACTTGATGGTTCTTGGGCAAGAAGTTCAGGAGAAAAATCGGAAAATATTTCAGAAAACTTGAAAAATACATTCCAGCTTCATCCCCGCAGTTGCAACGTAAACGATGAAGATTTTATTTACAATTGTTTACAGAATGAATCTATACCAGGCCAAATCGTAAAACGCATAACGGTGACCGAATTGAAAAATTATGTCAAGGTTGCAAATCCTAATAAATCTCCTGGGCCAGATAAAATTACGATAAAAATGATAAAAAAACTGCCAGAAAAGTATTAAATTCAATTCTTAGATTAAAAATGTTCTCTCAAGCTTGGAAAATAGCTAAAATAATTCTTATACCTAAACCTGGAAAAGATCCTCATTTATTGTCTTCCTGTAGGCCAATAAGCCTACTTCCTTGTATTTCAAAGATATTTGAAAAATTATTACTCCAACGCATTAAGTCAGAATTGTTGAATCAAAACCTAATTCCAAATCACCAATTCGGCTTTAGAGAACAACACTCAACCATAATTCACTCAAATATAATTAACGAATCGCTACATGCAAAAAAATATTGTTCGGCTGTATTTTTAGACGTTGCGCAAGCATTTGACAAGTTATGGCACACTGGTTTGTTGTACAAACGAAAACTCTGTTTATCACAAAGTATACTCAGAATTTATTTTATTATTTATCAATATTACTTGATGTTAATAATTTAGCAGTTGTAATAATTATTGAAATTAAAAAAAAAAAAATAGTTGTAACATGATTTTAACAGATAAATGACATCTAGAAAATGGTTTATGGTACTTCCAATTATTTATTATTCTTACAAAACTATCGTTCATTCGATTGATAAATATACGATACGGTTCAAAATTCCTCGAATTTTCTTATGCCATCTTATCTAATGATACACAAATAATAAATAAAATTACAAATGAAATAAATGCATAGACATCTTTATATGAAAGCAGATTAGTGTAATCTTGTGACACAAACAGAGTGCATTGTAACTGTAAAGTCAAAAAGTTCGGATAGTAAAAAAAGTGCGGAAAGTTACTATTTCGTGATATTTTATATCGTGTCATAGTGTTACGTTTTATAAGTGCTATTTTCAAAACAGTCACTTTCATTAATTTTTTTTCTTTTATTCATTTTTTAATGTATTTTGAACCATATTTTTATTTCTTATTTTTTATTTTTTTGTTGAATATTTGACTTCAAAATGTCAAGACGTTTGAGGAGTGCTAATGCATTATTAGAAATAATAAATTTTATTGATGCAGAATGTTCTGGAGATGATCAGGATACGGAAAGTGACATTTCGGAAAATTTTTATGCATCTGAAACTGACTCGAATACTGATGAAAGCGAAGAAAATATTTCGAGTGTAAGTAGACGACGAAAAAGAACTAGCCGTTATGACCTCAGAGCGTACGACCTAGCATAAGTTAGAAAGGAACGAAAGAGTTGTGTAATCTGCATTATCCGACTAAGCGAGAAGATAACATCTTAAGACTATGAGTCAATCTCAGTAAAAGAAAATAAAACATAGTACGATGATACACGCGACTCTGCGAGGGTCTGCCCTGTGACTCAGCGAGGGTGTGAGGAAGACGATAATATTTACACATTCTACGTCATCAGAAGAAAAATGCATCATAGCCAATTACTGATGACCTCAGCGAGATAAGTTCATCATAGACCAATGACCATCTCATTCCCCAAAGATTTTGGCGAGATGAACCGAGACGACGCGAAGGAACTATTGGAAGGGCCCCAAGAAAACTTCGGAATCACCACTCGCGCCAAGAAATCAACCCCACTACAAGAGTAGGAGAAGCCCAATTAGTATTTAAGGATATACAAAATTAAGAAATTTGTCAAAAAGTATTTAGTCGCGGTTGCCCTAATATCTTGGAGCTTTGCGTCCGCACGATTAACAAGTTGGCTTAAGATATTACAATTATTTTGTTAAGTTTAACAAACGGTTTTAAAGTTATTAAGTATAGTTTCATTTAATAATTTTCTTTCGAACTTTGTGATATTGAATGCGGTGGCATTTAATCATTTTCTTTCAAAGTTTGTGATATTAAATGCGGTGGCATTTGATAATTTTCTTTCGGACTTTGTGATATTCAGTGCGGAGGCACGAATAAGATAAAATCTGTGTAAACTCTTAGTGCGATAAAGTAACTTCGACTTTATCAATTTTACTCCTTGTGTACGCGTAGTTGATTTAGTGACTGTATATATATTTTTCAGTGTTGTGTAATATACATTTCCCATAAATGGTAGTATTAAATGGTAGTATTAAAATTGTGATAATTTCATTTATTCTAACCCCACACCATTTCAAACTGGCGCCTAACCGAGTGGCCAGAAACAGAAAAATGGCAGTTACCATGTCAGAAGAAATGTTGCAGCGAGTGATAAGCGCACAATCGAGCACACGGACGGACTTAGTGACCGGCAGCTTTGCCAGATTCAATGGAAACACGGATTCCCGAAAAAGTAGAAGAATTCACAACTACCATCACCTTGTACCAAGACATTGAGTGCATCTCGGACGAGGATGCGCTAAGGGTGCTACCGCATATGCGGATCCGTGAACGCAACCCACGGACAACGAATAATACGTTCGATGAGCTGCTTCAAAGAGCTCGCGACGTAGAAGCTAACATTTCCGAGGCAGAAAAGGAAGAAAGTAATCCGGTGGAAAGACGGAAAACCTGCTCTTTTTGCGGCAACATCGGACACACGGTGGATCGGAGGATATCGCAAACGCCAAGGAACAAAGCAGATCCTAAAAGAAGGAGGAGCCAGAAACTCGCAGCAAAGCGAGAACCTCCTATTATGGTTGCGGCATGGCAGGGGTTATCCGCGGCAAGTGCCCGGTCTGCTCTCCCCCAACATCTGCACAGGCAGCAACTACGCAAAGATATGTATTCTTCAGCCTGACCACACAAGAGCCAGGAAAATGCAGCTACTGCAAGAAGAAGGGTCACTTGAAAGAATTCTGCCCTAAGTGCCTGGCCTGAAAAAAAAGGGTGATCTCATATGAAACCGTCAACCAAAAGACACCGCGGTCAAGAACATTGCTCCAGACCCGTCATTAAGGCACAAGTCCAAGGCGTAATGGGTTACGCACTTGTGGACACCGGCGCAGAAAAGAGCATCGCGGGAGAAACGTTTTAACAGCCTACTGCAGTCAACAAACCATCAATTCGAACCATCAATGATGACGATGACAATAGCTGATGGGGAGACGAAGCTTCGACCCATACTAAAGACGACGACCATTTTGCGGCAGGATGACGACCAGTGCCAACGGAATTTGTCGTGATGCCGGATGCAAAAGGAAACTACAGCCTGCTAGACATGGATTTCTTGCAGAAAGCGGTCTTGTGCTGGATATGAAGCACCGCACGTGCAACTTTTCAGACCAGACGCAAAAGTACCCTTTCCCAGATTTAGAAACAACCTTTACTAGTATTTATTCAAACTTAAAAAAAAGGAATTGCAACATCACCATCTAATGATACATGTGAACGTATGCATAAGGATCTTATCCAAATATTAGTTCATATATAAACAGCAAACAAACAAATTGACCCAAATATATTAAATATGTAATTTTTATTCAATTTACGTGCCACCGTACATAAATCGACAAATTATACACCTTCTGAATTACAATTTTGGGGAAAAAATCTAATTACCTATATTTGTCAGTAAGAGTAGCGATATACAAAACAATTACGATATATACACAAATCTAAATTACTACAGGCAAATTTAAATGCATGGATAATACTGGGTAGAAATTTATAGATTTGTATCCTAGATTCCAAATAGACAATACATAGTTACGACAACTTATTAAAAGTTATTCATGTTTCAAACAAAACTATTCTTGCTTACTTTCTGCAAATTATTAAAATTTGATTAACGTTTGTAAATCTGATTCATCCCTTTACCCCTGATTCCTCATCCTGCATAGGGATGGCGACTGAAATCGATTTTGGAGCCAACAAGATCGATTTTTTAAATCGATATGTAGTACTGAATCATTCGTTGAATCGATATTTCACCCTTGAAAATCGACATTCGATTTGTTTTGGTATAACCATAAAACTATTTACAATTAATTGAACGTATCCGTATCATAAGAGTGCTGCCGGTTAAAGAATTAATTATTCAAAAACTTGCGAGATGTTCAGATTCCTTCACATGTCTTGAATAAAAAAAGTTACGTTTGTAATCTTTGACTTTTTCTTTCTTTGTATCTGAGTTGCATCATGCCACCATAATTTATTTTTGGTATTTATTTTATTTGTTTATTGTTGATTGATTGAATGATTCTCGTAAAGCGATAAATATTAATTTTTATGTACTGTTTGTTGCGGAATATAACTAATTGAACCTAAGTAGGTAAGTAAAGCGCTTTATTTTGTTTTCTGCTTTCGTGCTGTTATTTTCAGTTTAATCTATTAGTTGTGATCATTAAATCTAACCATGTATGTAATTCATTTACCTTTAGATACGAATAATCAATATTGGGCATTGAAATAACTGTCATATGTAGAAGTATGCATACTTACTTCTACTATTATGTCCATTTAAATATATAACCTCAAATTGTTATTTTGTTTACATAGAAGGTAATAGTAAAGCCCTAATTATCTTTTTAAAAATAAACTACCAAAATTCCTTGAATCTTGTTTTTATCAAGTACAATCGGTCTGCGATCACCTACAATACGTACCTATTTGGCAGGTAAGAACTAAAAAGATCGATTTTAAATCAAATCAAATAATCGAATTATAACCTGATAAACCTATAAAGTTTTTTTTACAAAAAAACTATAGTTCTATTTAATATTTATTTATTTAAATGTTTTACTAATCTTTCATATAAAGTCTTCTTTTAAATTGTTTAGGATTGATGCTAATGGGATTTTGAATGTTACATAAAACTAGTAGATAACTAATTACTAAAAATTTCGTTTTTTATCAAATTTAAAAAGAAAAAAATTATTTTTACAGCATGTCGGGTAAAAGTGATATTTGGAATCATTTCATAAAAAAAGACTCTGGAGGCAGGCAAATGCAAATATTGTCACCAGGAAGTAAAAACTAAGGGAAACACAAACCTACGTAATCATCAATTCAGACCGTAAGTCTCAAAAAGAAGAGTGAAAGTGGTGGCAATTGTGGTAATGCACGAAAATGGTGTAGATAGGACAAGTGAGTAGAGTGGAGCCTGTATTTTCATATCACATCCTTCGTTTTCCAATGTACTGAGTTTGAACAAAATAAAAATTAATGTTCAATAACAATGTTTTGATGACATGGCTTTAGGCATCGTACCAGTTTCAGATTCTCAAAATGTTAATGATTCGGATACTGAAAGTGTGACTTCTTCTTCTGTCTCTGTATCAGTCTTAAAACAGCCAACATTGACATCTTGCTTAACAAATATAAAATCATTTCGAGGTAAAACAAGAAACTGAAATATTTTTTATAATAAATTTTCATGAAAGTGAGATGTATAGATACTAGATCGAAAATTATAACTTTAGCTAAAATTTTCAGATAATGGTGTTAAAAGTGGTCAGCGAACCAATGCAATAGTCTTCTTAATAGCAAAGGATGGCTTGCCTCTAAATACTGTGGAAAAACAGGATTTGAATATTGATGAAAGTAGTGGCACCGCTATATAAAATTCCAGCCAGAAAACTAATTACTCCATGATTGATGATAAATATAACGCTCTTTCAGCACAACTAAATTAAAAATACAAGAAGTAGAAGTACTATCT
>NW_020538481.1:0-61131 GCF_003426905.1 Ctenocephalides felis
AGTTTATGTTTACTAGCTGCTACGTGTTTTGAGTTTGTAATCAAAGGGGAATGCTTACCAGGATTCTAGGAATATCTGACCGGAACCACAACACCTGAACGAGGCCAGCACACAACCACAACTACAATCATCGTCCAGTAGCCAAGGCTCACACTTGAGCAAACTCAGTTAACCTAGCCAACCCAAAGACGAGGACCAAAGGGCAAACAGGACCCTACGAAAACACACCGGAACAACCCGGAAAAAACCAGGAGAGGGCAATAATTTCAACTTTGAATTTAAGAGCCGAGGCCGACTCTACTGTGACATGGGGGGCGTGTAACGACAATCGGTATTGTCGTCAAAAGGGTTGCATAACCACCAGTGCAATGACGCTCCCCCACCACGCCCAATAGGGATGCCAATATAAGGTCCAGTCTGGGGTTGAAAAAGGGCATTAAGAATTGTATCATCCTCTGAGGAGGTCAGTGGGTCCACGCGTCAGGCGCTGGACCCGCTTTGTGTATAGTGGTGTGTGTGTTGTGCCAGGAGAGGAGAACCCGTTCCAGTAAAGGTCAGATGCATTATTGGTTTTATAAACTATTCCGCTCCGCTCCGTTCCGTTATCGTTACTCCGTTGATACCGTTTTACGTTAGTAATTATAAAGATTTGTGAGTACGTTAGGTTTAGGCAAAGGGCATGACAGTACGTAGGTATTGTCATGCCGTTACACCTGTAATGATTAGTAAGATTAAATAAGCTAAAAGTACATTCTGTTTCATTCGCGTAGTTAGTTGGCTTTTCCACAGGTAATTACAGGGTGGTTAAAGAAGTCGGGTTTAGGAGTTGGTGTAACCCTTTCGTTGGGGATGCAACGCTAGATGTAATATTTGGTAGTCGTTGCATATCCCCTAAGAAAGGGAGTATCAACCCTCCTTTTAATCCGTCACAATATTATCGTTAGTTATTGTTGAACCTCAATAACAGTGCTTTTACTTCAATTCATTCATTATCTCTTGTTTCATGTACGTAATAATTTTTCATTCCATTTATAATACTCCTATACCAAAGGAGAAATAAAATCGATTACAAATATCTATTATCTTAACATTTCCTATTATTTTCTTTAATATTAATTTTATTTTTTTTCTGAATTATTTATTTTATTTCCTAATTTGTTTTGTTAGCATTCAACAAATAAAGTTTCTTCGTGACAGCTAAATATTATTACTAATTTTACATATTCAAAGACTAAATCACACATTATTTAGTTTTATTATCACAACATTGATATCGAAAAAAATCGCAATTCAAAAAAACTACCGACAAATTTACCATACATTACATACTGATTTACTAACGCGTTTGTTTTTTTAGATTTATTTTCGCTTAACAAGAAACTCATGAGCAAATAAAATTATATGTAATATAGTAGCACACGTAACTAAACAGCTCAATATCATTCGGACGATTTAAAAATAAATAATAATAAAAAAAATGTCACTTTCTAACAATTTTCTAGATTTACTAAAACACGAGTTATGCTTTTTATGTAGTGGATTGGCATGCAACACTCTACCAAATAGAAATAAGAAATTTGAATATAAGAATATTGAATATTCTTTAAATTCAAGATGTATAACTTGATGTTGCCTTCTATAATTCTAGTATTCTATTGATATGTTTTGGATTTTAAGTTCTCTACATGGTGCACCACTAGTACTACAACCTGGTAATACTTTAATTGCAAGTATTACCTTGATAAGATTTCCATTAAAAAATTTGTCATCAGAGTATTGTTTCACTCATCTTCAGTTGAATTTTGGACAAATAATGAAATTGTTCGCGCCAAACACGCAGCCTACATAGAATGTCGTAATTTCCGATAAGGAGGATAAATGGGACATATACCTTGTTCGTGGGCTCTCAATGCCCAGAAAAACAAACTATTTCTCCATTGAAGGTTCATAAAATATGTAAGGGGTGTAAGCCCCTTCTGATACTGTGAAATACAAAAATTGTCACGGAGAGATGTGTAGCTACATCTTCAAATTATAAACTAATAAAGTATATGAAGCGAGGGCAGAGTTCACATCCTGTGTTGATAGTGAACAGGAAAAATACGGACAAATAGACACATCTTATATATAAAATGGAGCTCTCTTTCAAATGTTCGAATAAAACTCGAAAACGGCTGAATCGATTTGGCCAGTCTTAGTCTTGAAAAATTCGTGCCAATCCAGAGAATGTCCAAAAGGTGAGAAATTATTTCAAATCCGCGTAGAAACTTTACATTTATAATTTGAAAATTTTGTAGAAGCTTAATTTAAATAGAACAATGGACGGTGGCAATTTCGTGAAATGTCAAACGCTTTTGACAGATGATGTTCAATTACGTTTAATAGGATGTTTTACGCGAATATTATTTATTTGTGATAAATTTGTAGTAAGTAGTTTTGTTTGTAGTTTTATTTATATACAAAAACGTTAGTAAACGGGCCCCAAGTGTTACTAGAGACTCAAAATATAAACTTTTTTGATATGTTAATATGAAAATGCACTTTTTGGCATATTTTCTCAAACACGAAGCTCTGAAAGATCTCATTTGTATCATTATTTACTCACTGGTATTTATAAAACATTTTCTAGGTTATATTATTTTTTATTTATGTTATTTAAATTCAGAACCTAAATTTGGTATCGATCAAATGGACATTTTGTCGAATAACATTTTCCCAGTTATAATTTCCCGGAATTTATCGAAGAATAGATAGTAATATTTGAAGGTCCGGGGTTAAAAAGGTCCACCACCGATGTGTCAAAAATCAGTAAAGTTAAGCATTGTTTAACAACAATAATTGAAAGTAGAGGGAAAAAAATGTATAGCCAGCTACAAGCTTGATTTGAAAACGGTAATCTTTGAGAATCCATAATACAAGTATTTTTTTCCGATGGTAGTTTTTGACATTAGTTAAAAATGTAATTATTTTGTAAAATACCTTTAAAACTATAATAAGGCTTTAAATCTTTTTGCCACCTGTCCGTTTCAAGTTACCCCTTCTATAGGGTAAAAAGGTCTAGATAACAAATTTTTGAGAGACGGCAAAAAAGTACATTTCTGCAATGATGAAGTAGAAGGCAGTTTACTGAACTCAGATAATTGTTCATTTGATATGTGTTATTTGTTGTGATATAATTGTTATGGTTTTCACAATATAGTTTATATTTGCTCAAAGTCAAATTGGACCTTTGTGCCTCGCCCTGCTCTACATATATACTTTATATTAAATTTACTTTGATTCACCGAATGTTGCTTAAAACTTTTCAAAAAGCAGGTCAAAAAAGATATACTTTTTTGAATTTTAAATATTTATTTTCTATCTCTCCTCGCAAAAATTTCAAATTTTTGTATAAGCTCAGTTGTATTATTTACAATTAAACGCAAAATCCTGAATCAAAAAAGAATCTGAAAAACTTGAAGCGTAACCAATAAGTCGAAAGACCAAAAATGACTTGGATTGGATTATACCATGTTTTCTCTAGAAAGTATTGATAAAATATAGACAAACTAATGGGGTTTATACATTCAAACAACACATCCTTATACACTTAAAGTATTAAATTTTTTGATTCTCTAGAAATTGTTTAGAATATACCTTACTTGGCAAAATAACGTTTGCCGGGTCAGCTAGTTATTTAATATATTTATATCATATCATTCAACAAAACATTCGTGTTAATATTTATTGTAGAAGTGATATGTGAAATTGAACATGGAGAAGTAGAGGAGAGTCCCAATATGGAGATGGGTACATTATTTAAAATTTGTATATTTAAAATATTTATTAAAATCTTTTAAATTCCAATAAAAAAATTCATTCGTCTCAATATATAAGTCGCAGAGGACAAGTTGGGTAGTATCATGAACACTCTATCCAAATTATCATATGAAATTAATGAACAAAAGGACGACATAAGGGACCTGCTGTCATATAAGAGGAATTCCGGTCACAGGTAATTATGAACCGTGAGATTTTTTTTTGAGTAATCTTTTTTATTTTAATAAATTTAATTCGAAATAAATTGGAGCACCCCTAAGCGACAAAGGATGTTTCTAAAACCATCAATTAGATTTACACCAGTTTCTCGCAAGGGTATATGCATTCGAAAATTACAATAACATTAATTACTTGTATTTTTAAAAACAGTAAACTATTGCAGAGTATCAAACAAAAACGCAGCAATGCCTTGACACCTCGAGTCCATAAGATTTTGATACAGGAGGTGCGAAGAATTAATAAACAAAATACAAAGGGTCTGGGCGTGTTTCCGTACAGAATTGGCCCCACCCTGGTATTTAAATGATTTTGATGCCATTTCGTAGGTATTTTCGAGATAATTCGAAATACCAAATTTCAAATCCGTAGCTTATCATTTGGCCGAGATATCAGTGAAAACATGTAAAAGTGGCCCCTTTTTTGAAACTCACTTTTTGTCGGAAATATGAGAGATATCAAAAAAATTTCAACATCATTCTATTTATACTGATCTTGTCTATGTTGCTCATAACAAATAATGTAAAAAAAATATTTGTTAGTGCGTGTAAAGGTAAAAATTATTGTTCATTTTCCATTTTCCACCAGTGCGGCTCTTTGGGCTACTTTTATATTAGCATCACTCAGAAGCCTGTACATTTTTCTTCTGTTATTCAAAAATTCATTTAAATGTAAGTGGAACTTCGGGTGAAAAGTTGTAAAAACTTAAGCTAGTACACGCGCTGCCGGTACAAGAACACTTACATAAAGTCGCTTTGCAAGAGCGACGAGCAAGCATAATATAAAGTTCGTCGTTACCGCGCTTCTCGACGAAATCTGTATATATGGAAATATTTACTAAATCCAAATACATTTATATTTTGTATATGAGTATATTCATTTTTCATTAGTCATAATAAAAAATCCAACGTGCTGAATAAAACAATAATTATTATTATTGATTATTTTCATTCGCCGTATAAGTTTCTGACTAATATATAATATTTCAATGTAAGAAAAACTTAAGATTTCAATATACTTGTGTTATGCCCGCTTCACAACCCTATATCGAATATTGTATTAGTATGTATACCACTAGCTAGAACAGGCAAAGGGTATCGGAGATACCCGAAGATATCCGAAGGAGATAACCCTAAGATGCACATGCTCAGTCTCTCTCTTGGAACCACGGCTTCGGCGATACCAAATCAAACTTAACATATTATATATTTCATTCATGAAATTATTGTACTCAAAGTAAATAAAAGTTGTTCTTTAGTCTATAAGGACTTGAAGTGTTTTTCCTCTATTAAATCTCCGCTGCAAGGCAACATAATACAATACTTGGTTAATTACTTGGTATAGCAATTAGAGTACTTATTAGTTTTAATAAACATACTAAACCATTAAAGTTTTACGAAAACTGGTTCAAATATATAAATCGTTGATTTTTGAAAATTTGCTTTTAGAAAATACTCGTTCTTTCGTTTTCAATTATGTGTAATGAATCCACTCGGAATACTTTAATCACTCATAAATTAATTTATTTTTTATTGATTAAATCGATTATTTACACATATCGGGAAGTTCATGTAACTTGCCTCAAGGCTGAATACCAACACCAATACCAACTAGTTAATTTTTTTTACTATCATATTTTATTTTCTTACTTTAAAGTACAATAAATAACTATCTTTAATATCATGATTTATTAATTTTCTTTCCGCCCGACAAAAATAACAAAAATACACGTTTTTTTGGATGCTACAGTGGTGTAAATAAATAATATATAATAAATATATTAAATATATAATTCCCCCCTTAAACATATAATTCTTATTATAAATGTAAAATGTCAAATGTAACATAGAAGAATATATATATTTTTTACTGATACGCTTTTTGTTTCTATCTTCCTTCTATCCTTTTGTAATAAATAAATAATATGTACTCATTTCAGGACAATATTTGTTGGATTTCATATATTATTAATATTATTATTGTTAATATGTCAATATAACAACTGAAGTAAGTAAAAATACAACTAATTTTTCATCGACAATACCGGTATTAAAACCGGGATCCAGGAATTTCATTTTTCAAATATCGAATACCGGTATTCGGATTTTTGTACTGTATTGGGAACCTCTACATCTGAATGAGTGGTTTCAGTTGGTGAAAACATCAAGACATAAAAATCCTTTTAATGTGGTCACTATGACAAGAACAGTTTATCTTCTATATATATAAAAATAAGTCGGATTTTCCTTCCTGACGAAATAACTCCAGAACGCACGAACCGATTTCGATAATTTTGCATTTGTTGGAAAGGTCTCGGGCTCCGCAAGGTTTATAGCTAAGAAAATTAGTGGTGCATGGCATCGTGCCCTAATGCAAATTGCTGGAACTTCACGCATCGTAATTAAAAATTCGAGTAATAAAAATAATCAATAATTGTTTTAAATAATTGCAAATAGATTATCTTCTATATATATAAAAATAAGTCGGGTTTTCCTTCCTGATCAAATTTTTCTTTTTCAAATATAAAATAAACAAAAAATTTCTTCATCTTTCTCACGAAACCATCTGGTGGCGAAACGGAGTTCGTCGGGTTTGCTAGTTACGTAATAAAAAAAAGAATAATGATCAAGAAACTTTTTTGTGGAAACCTGTACAATGGTTAATGGAATGGGTGGAGGACTGCTGACTGTATATTATTGAACATCGAAAAATATTCTTACGTTTATCAGGTTACTATAAGAAGTTCATAAAACATTATTCAAAAACAACAAATCCATTCACAAGATTACTAAAGAAAAATTCTAAATTTATTTGTTCCAAAATTATATTTAACACTATTCCTACCGGGACCGGTCAAATGACCGTTTTCGAATTTTGAATTGATAATTCATACATTTAACGTAAATGTATCGGCTTCAAACTTCACGACTTTTCCTTATATATGTACACAATACATTTTTCAATATTCACTAGTTTTTTAATTGTTTACTTTTTGAGAAAAATTTATATTTTGTCACAACATATATACATTTTCGTAATAGTTTCTTCTGATATTCAATGCTAAAACTATAAATCCGTTACAAATCGATTATAATATAGTTGTACTGTATCTACTAAAGACACAAATTATTCTCTTTGGAAGGCAACGAAAAGATTGAAAAGGCCGATAGTACATATACCTCCAGTGCGTAAACTTGATGGTTCTTGGGCAAGAAGTTCAGGAGAAAAATCGGAAAATATTTCAGAAAACTTGAAAAATACATTCCAGCTTCATCCCCGCAGTTGCAACGTAAACGATGAAGATTTTATTTACAATTGTTTACAGAATGAATCTATACCAGGCCAAATCGTAAAACGCATAACGGTGACCGAATTGAAAAATTATGTCAAGGTTGCAAATCCTAATAAATCTCCTGGGCCAGATAAAATTACGATAAAAATGATAAAAAAACTGCCAGAAAAGTATTAAATTCAATTCATAGATTAAAAATGTTCTCTCAAGCTTGGAAAATAGCTAAAATAATTCTTATACCTAAACCTGGAAAAGATCCTCATTTATTGTCTTCCTGTAGACCAATAAGCCTACTTCCTTGTATTTCAAAGATATTTGAAAAATTATTACTCCAACGCATTAAGTCAGAATTGTTGAATCAAAACCTAATTCCAAATCACCAATTCGGCTTTAGAGAACAACACTCAACCATAATTCACTCAAATATAATTAACGAATCGCTACATGCAAAAAAATATTGTTCGGCTGTATTTTTAGACGTTGCGCAAGCATTTGACAAGTTATGGCACACTGGTTTGTTGTACAAACGAAAACTCTGTTTATCACAAAGTATACTCAGAATTTATGTTATTATTTATCAATATTACTTGATGTTAATAATTTAGCAGTTGTAATAATTATTGAAATTAAAAAAAAAAAATAGTTGTAACATGATTTTAACAGATAAATGACATCTAGAAAATGGTTTATGGTACTTCCAATTATTTATTATTCTTACAAAACTATCGTTCATTCGATTGATAAATATACGATACGGTTCAAAATTCCTCGAATTTTCTTATGCCATCTTATCTAATGATACACAAATAATAAATAAAATTACAAATGAAATAAATGCATAGACATCTTTATATGAAAGCAGATTAGTGTAATCTTGTGACACAAACAGAGTGCATTGTAACTGTAAAGTCAAAAAGTTCGGATAGTAAAAAAAGTGCGGAAAGTTACTATTTTGTGATATTTTATATCGTGTCATAGTGTTACGTTTTATAAGTGCTATTTTCAAAACAGTCACTTTCATTAATTTTTTTTCTTTTATTCATTTTTTAATGTATTTTGAACCATATTTTTATTTCTTATTTTTTATTTTTTTGTTGAATATTTGACTTCAAAATGTCAAGACGTTTGAGGAGTGCTAATGCATTATTAGAAATAATAAATTTTATTGATGCAGAATGTTCTGGAGATGATCAGGATACGGAAAGTGACATTTCGGAAAATTTTTATGCATCTGAAACTGACTCGAATACTGATGAAAGCGAAGAAAATATTTCGAGTGTAAGTAGACGACGAAAAAGAACTAGCCGTTATGACCTCAGAGCGTACGACCTAGCATAAGTTAGAAAGGAACGAAAGAGTTGTGTAATCTGCATTATCCGACTAAGCGAGAAGATAACATCTTAAGACTATGAGTCAATCTCAGTAAAAGAAAATAAAACATAGTACGATGATACACGCGACTCTGCGAGGGTCTGCCCTGTGACTCAGCGAGGGTGTGAGGAAGACGATAATATTTACACATTCTACGTCATCAGAAGAGAAATGCATCATAGCCAATTACTGATGACCTCAGCGAGATAAGTTCATCATAGACCAATGACCATCTCATTCCCCAAAGATTTTGGCGAGATGAACCGAGACGACGCGAAGGAACTATTGGAAGGGCCCCAAGAAAACTTCGGAATCACCACTCGCGCCAAGAAATCAACCCCACTACAAGAGTAGGAGAAGCCCAATTAGTATTTAAGGATATACAAAATTAAGAAATTTGTCAAAAAGTATTTAGTCGCGGTTGCCCTAATATCTTGGAGCTTTGCGTCCGCACGATTAACAAGTTGGCTTAAGATATTACAATTATTTTGTTAAGTTTAACAAACGGTTTTAAAGTTATTAAGTATAGTTTCATTTAATAATTTTCTTTCGAACTTTGTGATATTGAATGCGGTGGCATTTAATCATTTTCTTTCAAAGTTTGTGATATTAAATGCGGTGGCATTTGATAATTTTCTTTCGGACTTTGTGATATTCAGTGCGGACGCACGAATAAGATAAAATCTGTGTAAACTCTTAGTGCGATAAAGTAACTTCGACTTTATCAATTTTACTCCTTGTGTACGCGTAGTTGATTTAGTGACTGTATATATATTTTTTCAGTGTTGTGTAATATACATTTCCCATAAATGGTAGTATTAAATGGTAGTATTAAAATTGTGATAATTTCATTTATTCTAACCCCACACCATTTCAAACTGGCGCCTAACCGAGTGGCCAGAAACAGAAAAATGGCAGTTACCATGTCAGAAGAAATGTTGCAGCGAGTGATAAGCGCACAATCGAGCACACGGACGGACTTAGTGACCGGCAGCTTTGCCAGATTCAATGGAACACGGATTCCCGAAAAAGTAGAAGAATTCACAACTACCATCACCTTGTACCAAGATATTGAGTGCATCTCGGACGAGGATGCGCTAAGGGTGCTACCGCATATGCGGATCCGTGAACGCAACCCACGGACAACGAATAATACGTTCGATGAGCTGCTTCAAAGAGCTCGCGACGTAGAAGCTAACATTTCCGAGGCAGAAAAGGAAGAAAGTAATCCGGTGGAAAGACGGAAAACCTGCTCTTTTTGCGGCAACATCGGACACACGGTGGATCGGAGGATATCGCAAACGCCAAGGAACAAAGCAGATCCTAAAAGAAGGAGGAGCCAGAAACTCGCAGCAAAGCGAGAACCTCCTATTATGGTTGCGGCATGGCAGGGGTTATCCGCGACAAGTGCCCGGTCTGCTCTCCCCCAACATCTGCACAGGCAGCAACTACGCAAAGATATGTATTCTTCAGCCTGACCACACAAGAGCCAGGAAAATGCAGCTACTGCAAGAAGAAGGGTCACTTGAAAGAATTCTGCCCTAAGTGCCTGGCCTGAAAAAAAAGGGTGATCTCATATGAAACCGTCAACCAAAAGACACCGCGGTTCAAGAACATTGCTCCAGACCCGTCATTAAGGCACAAGTCCAAGGCGTAATGGGTTACGCACTTGTGGACACCGGCGCAGAAAAGAGCATCGCGGGAGAAACGTTTTAACAGCCTACTGCAGTCAACAAACCATCAATTCGAACCATCAATGATGACGATGACAATAGCTGATGGGGAGACGAAGCTTCGACCCATACTAAAGACGACGACCATTTTGCGGCAGGATGACAGACCAGTGCCAACGGAATTTGTCGTGATGCCGGATGCAAAAGGAAACTACAGCCTGCTAGACATGGATTTCTTGCAGAAAGCCGGTCTTGTGCTGGATATGAAGCACCGCACGTGCAACTTTTCAGACCAGACGCAAAAGTACCCTTTCCCAGATTTAGAAACAACCTTTACTAGTAATTTATTCAAACTTAAAAAAAGGAATTGCAACATCACCATCTAATGATACATGTGAACGTATGCATAAGGATCTTATCCAAAATATTAGTTCATATATAAACAGCAAACAAACAAATTGACCCAAATATATTAAATATGTAATTTTTATTCACAATTTACGTGCCACCGTACATAAATCGACAAATTATACACCTTCTGAATTACAATTTTGGGGAAAAAATCTAATTACCTATATTTGTCAGTAAGAGTAGCGATATACAAAACAATTACGATATATACACAAATCTAAATTACTACAGGCAAATTTAAATGCATGGATAATACTGGGTAGAAATTTATAGATTTGTATCCTAGATTCCAAATAGACAATACATAGTTACGACAACTTATTAAAAGTTATTCATGTTTCAAACAAAACTATTCTTGCTTACTTTCTGCAAATTATTAAAATTTGATTAACGTTTGTAAATCTGATTCATCCCTTTACCCCTGATTCCTCATCCTGCATAGGGATGGCGACTGAAATCGATTTTTGGAGCCAACAAGATCGATTTTTTAAATCGATATGTAGTACTGAATCAATTCGTTGAATCGATATTTCACCCTTGAAAATCGACATTCGATTTGTTTTGGTATAAACCATAAAACTATTTACAATTAATTGAACGTATCCGTATCATAAGAGTGCTGCCGGTTAAAGAATTAATTATTCAAAAACTTGCGAGATGTTCAGATTCCTTCACATGTCTTGAATAAAAAAAAGTTACGTTTGTAATCTTTGACTTTTTCTTTCTTTGTATCTGAGTTGCATCATGCCACCATAATTTATTTTTGGTATTTATTTTATTTGTTTATTGTTGATTGATTGAATGATTCTCGTAAAGCGATAAATATTAATTTTTATGTACTGTTTGTTGCGGAATAATAACTAATTGAACCTAAGTAGGTAAGTAAAGCGCTTTATTTTGTTTTCTGCTTTCGTGCTGTTATTTTCAGTTTAAT
The DNA here is from genome assembly GCF_003426905.1 of Ctenocephalides felis. NCBI lineage: Eukaryota > Metazoa > Arthropoda > Insecta > Siphonaptera > Pulicidae > Ctenocephalides > Ctenocephalides felis. Next base: position 11,717 of record NW_020538481.1, read on the forward strand.
CTATTAGTTGTGATCATTAAATCTAACCATGTATGTAATTCATTTACCTTTAGATACGAATAATCAATATTGGGCATTGAAATAACTGTCATATGTAGAAGTATGCATACTTACTTCTACTATTATGTCCATTTAAATATATAACCTCAAATTGTTTATTTTGTTTACATAGAAGGTAATAGTAAAGCCCTAATTATCTTTTTAAAAATAAACTACCAAAATTCCTTGAATCTTGTTTTTATCAAGTACAATCGGTCTGCGATCACCTACAATACGTACCTATTTGGCAGGTAAGAACTAAAAAGATCGATTTTTAAATCAAATCAAATAATCGAATTATAACCTGATAAACCTATAAAAGTTTTTTTTACAAAAAAACTATTAGTTCTATTTAATTATTTATTTATTTAAATGTTTTACTAATCTTTCATATAAAGTCTTCTTTTAAATTGTTTAGGATTGATGCTAATGGGATTTTGAATGTTACATAAAACTAGTAGATAACTAATTACTAAAAATTTCGTTTTTTATCAAATTTAATAAAGAAAAAAATTATTTTTACAGCATGTCGGGTAAAAGTGATATTTGGAATCATTTCATAAAAAAAGACTCTGGAGGCAGGCAAATGCAAATATTGTCACCAGGAAGTAAAAACTAAGGGAAACACAACAAACCTACGTAATCATCAATTCAGACCGTAAGTCTCAAAAAGAAGAGTGAAAGTGGTGGCAATTGTGGTAATGCACGAAATGGTGATAGACAAGTGAGTAGAGTGGAGCCTGTATTTCTCATATCACATCCTTCGTTTTCCAATGTACTGAGTTTGAACAAAATAAAAATTAATGTTCAATAACAATGTTTTGATGACATGGCTTTAGGCATCGTACCAGTTTCAGATTCTCAAAATGTTAATGATTCGGATACTGAAAGTGTGACTTCTTCTTCTGTCTCTGTATCAGTCTTAAAACAGCCAACATTGACATCTTGCTTAACAAATATAAAATCATTTCGAGGTAAAACAAGAAACTGAAATATTTTTTATAATAAATTTTCATGAAAGTGAGATGTATAGATACTAGATCGAAAATTATAACTTTAGCTAAAATTTTCAGATAATGGTGTTAAAAGTGGTCAGCGAACCAATGCAATAGTCTTCTTAATAGCAAAGGATGGCTTGCCTCTAAATACTGTGGAAAAACAGGATTTGAATATTTGATGAAAGTAGTGGCACCGCTATATAAAATTCCAGCCAGAAAACTAATTACTCACATGATTGATGATAAATATAACGCTCTTTCAGCACAACTAAATTAAAAATACAAGAAGTAGAAGTACTATCTTTGACTGCAAATGTGCAACTGCTCTAACAGAACCACACAATGCCGACTACTACTTAGCACAAGTAATTATTAATATGACAGAAAAATGGAACATCACAAGTGGCAAAGTGGTAGCGTTTATCACGGACAATGGCGCTAATATCGTTAAAGCAGTCACAAATGTTTATGGCAAAAATAAACATACCATGCTTTGCTCATACATTAAACCTAGTAGCATCAATACCATTTGACAATAAGGATGGACTGGACGAAGCCAAGAATTTATTAACAGCTGCTAAAGATATTACTACATATTTTAAGCAAAATACAAGTGCTGATGACTCTTTAAAGAGAGCTCAGGACAACCAAACAAAGCCTTTGGGGCTTATTCAATCTGTGTGTACCAGATTGAATTCTATTTTTTATCAATTAGAACGATTTGTTGAATAGAATATTACTCAAGTATCATAAAGCTCCCACAATGCTTTCTGCTGCTGCGACCATTTTAGATCCTAGATTTAAAAAAAAAAACATATTACTGACCATGTCGCCTGTTCTCGAGCAATAAATAGAATAAAAACTTCAATTTTAGATATTACGCGGCAACAACTTCCACAAAATAAAAGCGAAGAAGTCGACGCCATTGAAGAGACTGAGAGAGACTAGTTTGACAAGGTTATAAAAATATTTTTTATTATCGAATTACCTGATTTTACTGATAAGAGATCGTTAAATTATAATATGTACCTTGTTTTTAATAAATATTACATTATAAACGGATTTTTTGGAAATCGATCTTATATCTGTAGACCTCGATTTTTTGTGAATCGATTCATTAGGTCACGATCCGAATCAATTTAAAAATCGATCTTTTTCGAAAAGAATCGCCATTCCTAATCCTGCATAACTATTGTACTGCATTGTACAATTGCAACCTTGTTCAGTACTTAATTGTGTCCAGATGGTCACTCATAAGAACAAACCCTCCATTTCCACAAATGATTTTAGGCAGTTTTTTTATTTTTACGTTTTTTTTCAATTTACTTGTATGTTGTTTCTGCAATTAGTGCTAAAATACTTTCAATTAATTATATGCATTAGTTTGTTTTTATTTTCAGTTTTTCTCCAGGTCTGGAATGTAAAATTTCACATCTGTTCCTGCTAGGCCAAAAAATCTGTATTTTTGTATTACATAATGTAATCTTTTTAGCTGAATGATTAGATACGTCTGGTCTTGAAATGGATAAACCATTTGTTCACGGGTACTCACAAAAAGTCAAGAATGGAAAAAATGACAATGTAAGTAATTTAAATCCAATTCTTTATTGTTCAGGACGTGTACATATTTCTATTTTTTTACTATAATAGATTTAATACTGAAAATCCGAGGCCAGAGAGTCTCGGGAACATCGCCTGGACCACTACGTATTTGGTACATGCAGTGGCATTATGTGCCATTGTATATGACGATGAAGGTATAAATATAAATATAATTGTCTCAACGTCGAACAAAAAAATCTAAATCTTATATATAAGGAACTTATATACAAATTTAACACTATTCCTACTGAGACCGGTCAAATGACCGTTTTCGAATTTTGAATTGATATTTCATATATTCAACGTAAATGTATCGGCTTCAAACTTTATGACTTTTCCTAATTTATGTATACAATACATTTTTCAATATTCACTAGTTTTTTAATTGTTTATTTTTTGAGAAAAATTTATATAGTGTCACAACTACCGCGACCGGTCATTTGACCGGTAGTGTGATATATACATTTTTGTAACAGTTTCTTCTGATATTCCATGCTAAAACTATAAATCAGTTACAAATCGATTATAATATTAGTTGTGACATGATTTTATCAGATAAATGACATCTAGAAAATGGTTTATGGTAATTCCAATTATTTATTATTCTTACTAGACTATCGTTCATTCGATTGATAGATATACGATACGGTTCAAAATTCCTCGAATTTTCTTATGCCATCTTATCTAATGATACATAAATAATAAATAAATTTACATATGAAATAAATGCATAGACATCTTTATATAAAAGCAGATCAGTGTGATCTTGTGACACAAACAGAGTGCATTGAAACTGTTAAGTCAAAAAGTTCGGATAACAGTCAAAATTGTTACAAACCCGGTCCATATATTACTATAGACGAGCAATTGTTTCCAACAAAAGCAAGATGTAGATTCACTCAATTTATGCCTAATAAACCAGACAAATTCGGTATAAAATTTTGGTTAGCTTCCGACGTAAATAGTAAATATATAGTAAACGGCTTTCCATATTTGGGCAAAGATGAAAGTAGAGCACCCTCAGTTCCTCTTGGAGAGTTTGTTACTATGAAATTGTCAGAACCGTATTTGGGATGTGGGAGAAATGTAACCACGGATAACTTTTTCACAAGCTTATCTTTAGCAAAAAAAACTTTTAGCTAAGAAAACTACGATCGTTGGGACAATTCGGGCAAATAGAAAAGATCTACCGAGACTGGCTAAATTGAAAAACGACGACATGGCACTATTCCCCACCAAACTCTTTTGCTCAGATAATATTATGTTGACAATTTATAAAGCCAAGCCACGAAAGAAAGTTATAATACTCAGCTCAATGCATAACTCCGTGCAAGTAGAACACAATGACAAACAAAAACCAGAAACAATACAATTGTACAGTGGCGTACCTAGGGGGGGGCGGTGGGGGCGGTCCGCCCCGGGCGGCACTTATTTTGGGGCGGCATTTTTTAGTTTATTTATACATAGTTGTTAAAAGCAACTTATTCATTTTATATTTATTAACTTCCGTAGGGTAAGTTATAGTGATGAACCGACAATCGAAAATGAAATTTTTTACATTTCTTCACGTTTTGAAGGTTTCTGAACATTTTGGCATACCTCAGAAAAAATGGAAGTGTGTGTGTTTTGTGTGTCCGCATTTTTTCGTTCACGTTTTCGGGCGCCCTGATCAACCGATTTGATGATACAGAAAATAGAAATCGAGTTTTTGAGAGAATAAAACATCCGATTTGATTGATGCAAAAAACTTCAATTTGTAATGATGAGGAGAAGTGGTGATTAATTTTTCGCAAAGGCAGAGATACCAAGCAAAATGTGCAAAAAATATCTGTTTTAGAGAGATATAAGCATCCGATTTGAATGATTCATAAAACTTTCTACGTAGATTTTATTTTGAATTCTACCTAAAGTTCAAATGCTCACTTATATACTTGAAATAAATAATTTTAACTTTGTAATTCAGTTTATATATTTCTTATAAATATTAGACAATGCCCTTTATTTTAAATTTGATTGATTGAATTTTGTTTATTTACTTTTCTGTAAACATATATAAGTTACAGTATTTATAATTATATATTTGAAAACATTTAATTTTCCTCGAATATATCATTACAGTACGGAAAGTTCCAGCAATTTGCCTAAACTTACAATGCCATACACCACTAGTTAACTTCCCCAAGGAGAAGTTTATGTTTTCATAAAAAAATCCGAATCGCTAATTTTATGTTTTTTCGACGTTTCAAGCTGGGCTCATTCTGAATCGAATGAGCCCAAATTTGGAAAAAGTATGTGTGTGTATGTGAACAGATTTTTTGTCGTAAATTGTCGTTTTTTCAAAAACGGCTAGACCGATTTCAAAAATTTTAAAGCCACTCGATGTATCATGATGAGGACTATTATTTGTCAGTTTTGTGCGACGATCGGCGAAGCTGTTTCTTTATAAATCGCAGAAAAGTGAAAAATTTTTCGTCTACGTTTTAGCCTGCAATTTTGAATTGATTTTGAAAATTCAAAAACCGTTCGAAAGATATTAGTTAGGAATCGTGCTGATTAGTTTTTGGTAGAGATCGGCCGGGCCGTTTCTTAATAAAGTTTAAAAAAAAAAAAATCGACGATTTTTATGATTATTTTTTTGACGGTAGATACCATAGTCTTCTACTAAAATATTACGGTCCAACGACAACTGGTTTAGCTTTAAAAATTCGTCAAAGTTTGCAAAAATTAGTATGGTCTTTTTGGCATTTATCAAAATTAGACCTTTGATCGACGTTTTCTCAAAAACGCCTAAACCGATTTCAGAAATTTAAAAACCATTTGATGTATCTCGATGAGGCATATCGTTTCTCAGTTTTGTGCGACGATCCTCCGAGCCGTTTCTTTGTAATTTGGAAAAAAGTGTTAAACCTTTCGTCCACATTTAAGCTCATATTACCGAACCGATTTTAAAAAATTAAAAACTGTTCGAAAGATATTAGTTGGGATTGATACTAATCAGTTTTAGATGAAAATCTACCGAGCCGTTTTCTTGTAATTAACTGTTGAAAAAAAATTTAAGCCGATTTTATGAAACTTTCTTTGGCGATGTATGTCATTGCCTTATAGAACTTACTGAATTGTTACGGCCTTACGACAAATAACTTTAAAAATTTATCAAAGTTAGAGAAAATGTTTTTTTGACGTTTGTTAAAAATAAAATTAGATGATTTAGTTGGTATAACGATAGTGTACTTGGTCTTGAACATAGTAAACCATTAAAGTCCTACGGAAACTGGTTCAATTATAATTATTGATCAATTAAAATGATTGATTTTTGAAAATTTGCTTTTAGAAAATACTTCGAGTTAACGTGTTTGTTCGTTCGTTTGCAATGATGTGTAATAAATCCACTCGGAATACTTTTAATCACTCATAAATTAATTTATTTTTTATTGATTAAGTCGATTATTTACACATTTCGGGAAGTTCATGTAACTTGCCTCAAGGCAAAATACCAGAACCAACTAGTTTTCTTTCTTGAATTATAAATGATCATTATGATTTTTATTATTGTCAATATTTGATTTATATAAATTATGATTAACCATATGATTTAGAATTTTATTCCTCGGTGTATATAATTGTATATTTGTGTAAATTTTGAATTCTAATTTAAGAACAGGTTAATAATTTTATTTTATTGTATTTATTAAAATTCGTTGAATTCGTATAAGCATCTTTACGATTTTCTTCAGCGATTTTTCCTATTTTTTTATATCAGCTTATAAATGTCATTTGTTTTGAAAAGTTTATATGATTACTTTGAAGTGATTTATCAATATTTTTTTAAATCATCAATTTTTCTTGTGAAAATCAGAGCTGGCGGAAGGCGGGGTCTGCTAGGTCTGCAAAGCCTTAGGGCATTATATAAATATGTTGACGAGTGCATATAAATATGTCTGAAAAAAAATACTCTGTGTACTAATTAATATTAATTAAATAACTTAATAATTTTTTAACTTTCGTAGGGTAAGTTATATATAGTAATCGCAAAAATGTCGAAAGTGAAAACTTTTATATATCTTTACGTTTCAGAGGTTACTGAATTTTGGCATATCTTAGAAAAAATGGATGTGTGTGTGTGTTTAGATACAAACTTTTGTCGATGATTGTAGGAACACGCATCAACCTATTTGAACAAAACATTCGATTCGTACTGATAAAACGTGCTAATTAGTTTTTGGCAAAACGGGTCCAGCCGTTCCAAAGATACGGGGCAAAAAAGCCAAAAATTGTAATTTAGTTCTTGAGAGAACGAAGCGTCCGTTTTAAGTAATTCAAAAAACATTTCATTTGTATTGACTAAACAAAGAACTGTTTTGGGATGACAGGTCTAGAGGTCTAGCGATTACGGAGAATCAATAAGAAAAAGTAAAAAAATGACATATTCGGCGGTCCAAAATGATCATTAGATATTAATCAATAGTCAAATTATCTGATAATTTCTAGAGATTTTAATAATAAGAACAAATTATATTTACATTTCTATGGGTTCCGTATCAATGTCTAGCCGTTTCGCTTCGATATTTCGTCTCCAAAACAGCTGCGCAGCGCGATTGATTTGAAAAAAAGTTACAAATTTTCAAAAAATTTCAAAATATAAAAAAAAATTCAAAAAAAGCCATTTTTTTCAAAATTTTCGAAATTCTCAAAAGTATATTTTTTCAGATTTCAAAAATTTTTTAATCTTTTTAAAAATTTTATGTTTCGGTACGAGAAGTGCCAACAATTTGCCTTAAGGCACGATGCCATGCACCACTAGTTTATTTGTATTAATTTATGAAAACTACTATTTGACTGACTTATAATTGAAAGGGCGGCAATCTGGAGACCGCCCCGGGCGGCAAAAGTTCTAGGTACGCCACTGCAATTGTATAATCGAACCAAATACGGAGTAGATGTGACCGACAAAATGGCCAGAAAGTATTCGGTGAAATCTAAACCTCGGAGATGGCCTTTGCAAGTATTTTTTAATATCTTGGATTTAGCCGGAATAAATGCATGGTGTTATATAAAGAAACCACGGGAAAAAAAATTACAAGACAACAATTTCTGTTCCAGTTGGCAGAAGAACTGGCCCTGGAATATCAACAGCAAAATAAAAAAAAAAGAATTTATACCCGCAAGACAAAGTACAAGTAATCGCGAACGTAAAACATGTCAGATTAGGTTGTGTAAAGATAATAAAACAAACAAAATTTGTCTCAAATGTGGAAAGTTCGTATGCGGCAAATGCACAGTTGAGAAAACCATTTGTAAAAAATGTAATAAAAATTAATAAATTATATATTATGTATTCTAGAATTAAATAAATGTATTTTTATATCTTTATAATGACTATTAATTCATTTACAATATTAAAACACATCAATTGTGGAAGACCGGTCATTTGACCGGCCGCGGTAGGAATAGGATAAGAGAAAAGTCGGTACTATTCCTACCGACTTTTCTCTTATCCTATTCAATTAATTAGTTAAGCAATTTTTCATTATGATTTTTCTTATGGCAGATTGCGAGCTCCAGATAGTTGGAGAAGTCTTGAATAAAATACAGGTAGAAATCAAAGCAGAGTAGAAGACGGTGGCTTTGCTGCCGTTTGATATGCCGTACGATAAAAATATATTTATTAACTTATTTAATAATCTACTGAAAAATACTGAGGGCGTTAGCCTTCAAATTTACCTTGATGAGGTAATGTAGTATTTATATAATATTATATGAATACATTCGTAAATATACTTAGCTATAAGTTGTTATAATATTATTACTTTAGTTCCAGGACGATGCCGCAAGTTGGAGTGGCTCAGTCCGCGGAAGACCGGGCGGTAAAACACAGCGCGGCAGGAAGCCACCGCGAAGTAATTTCCTCCCTTCTGCAGGCAGCAGCAGCTTCCATGGCAATTGGCAACAGAGGCTGCCACGGTGGTCGTGCTCGAGAAGTAAGCCAATCTCAACAGAATCAGAATGCCACAGCTTTGCAAGCATTCATGCGATAATTCAAGGTTGCAATAATACAAATTTGATTGATTATATTAATAAGTGCTATATGTTTTTAAATGATAATAGTTCTAAACTTTTTACAGAAAACATAACATTACATTTATGTTGCAGTCATTTCACAAAGAGACTGTCATATCATGCAAACAAATTTGCAAATGGTAATCAAGAAATAGTATCTGTAGCTGTAAGCTCAATTATTTTTCTTTTAGGTGAAAGATGTAGAGATTTAAATCATGCTATTTCAAGTATTATAATGTACAAATAGATTTAGCGATCAAAGAAATGAATCTATTTGGAAATAATGACTCAGTATCAGACAAGACAATCTTGACTGATACTGATGTTTCAGAATTAACAAATGATCGTGAGCCATGTCGAGATCTTTTACGAAATAGTCTATTTTATAAAGATTTCCTTCGTATTAAATGCGAAACGGAAAAGATTATGCCTAAAGAAGAATTTATTAATCGTTTTTTATAATTTGTAATCGAATATAATAACTGTTTTTCTTCAAGGGTAGTTTTACGAGATGAACAAATTATGGATATGGTAATTATTTTCGAGAAATTGAAATAACATTCATAATCATTTTGAATTTCTTAATTTTCTTTCAATTTCAAGATAAATTTTTCAAACAATTTTTCATCGAGGGGTTGTGTTTAAGGGTCTAAAAAGGGTTAAAAATAGTTAGAAAACATAAAATAGTATTTACTTTATACGTAATTCTTATTATATCATACCGAAATTTATTTTTAAGTGTTTTTTCTCAATTTAGAGATTGTTTGAAGGGCTTTAGGGTTTTCACGGGATTGAAAATGTTTTTATTGCAAGATAAATATATTAAAATATAATCTATGTTTTCTAGTGATAAAACGGCTCAATGTACACTTATTTATTAAGAAGTCGCAACCGCCCAAGGAGGTGGTGGCGGAAGCCGAGTTGTTTTCACTTTTGACCTTGAGGTTAAAACGAAACTAATTCCAAAATTTCATGCAATTCGGAGCACAGTAAAAAAAATTCAGAGGTTATACCGTTTACTGCACTAATTATGATCATTGCTTAGTTTAAGTGAGAATTTTCCATAGCCTAGGTAAATACGCCGCAACCCTTTTTATATTTCATTACCAATTTATCCTTACAATAAACCATGTGCTCTTCTAAGAACTTGTACCAGGTTAAATGCAACCTATCCATTAAATGGATTATAGAAATTTTCCGTATTTTATAGATGTATTAGTGTGTGTATAGTTGTAAACTGCCATCCCCTCCAGATAGTATTATAATGTTTATATTATATTTTTAAATTTAGAATTTTCAGTATTCAGTTATTCGCGGTACTAGGCACATCATTAATAGCGCGTAAAAATAACTCCTATATATATTTATTAATTAAAGATAGTACATTGTAAGTTATTAAATCTCTTTTTCCCATTTCGATCGTTTGAAGAGTTAACATAGGTATTGGAAACAATTTTATATTCATAACATGAACGAAGGTCCATCTGAATGTGACGATGATGACACATTGTTGGAGTATAGTGTCAACACATTATGCAATTTAGGTTCAAGCATCGCAAATGCTATGAAGACAATCTTTAATGATCAGCAGTTAATAGTGATTGTAATAAAATTATTAGCAATAAAAACAGTGATTTAGTGAGCAAAACATATAGTGTTAAAAAGGTGTTGTCAGTAAAGGCAAAGTCATTAAGAGTGGTATGTCAGATAGCGTGAAAAAAGTTAATTCACAAATACCGATACTTACTATCAAAAATCAAGAAAGTACCAAGGTAACAAATAATATAAGTCAATATCGAGGTATCACTAACTACCTAATAACAACAACTAGTGATCACGATTCATCGGTCTTGAAAAAACTAAATGCCGATGAGCTACAATATTTTACATATCCAAAAACCAGTGATTCAAAGGAGAAGATAGTTGCTAAGGGTATTCCACCATATATTGATACGCAAGAAATATATAAATATTTGACAAGCAAAGCCATAAAAAGTCACCAAAATAATTCAGATGACAAAGACAATTAATAACACTAAATATGGTCTTCAGTCCACATAATAATACAAAAATTACAAAGTGAATACAATTATTTCTTTGATAAACCACGCAATCATTTTGTCTCATTCGTCTTTTCATGGCCACAACTTAACATTAGTAACTAAAATTCTTTTAGAAAATGGATATCCCCTCATCAACCTCATCAACTTCATTACCAATAGAAGACTTATGATATGCTATGCTGATTAATCTGTATTTTGGTATTAAATAAGGTTTTTTTTATCTGAATTATGAGATACGTCTGGTTTAAAAACATATAAACTATCATTTTATTTTGACGCATGGGCTGTTTTTACTACTTATCAATAAATCTAATGAAAAGATTAAACATAATAAGTGAAGTTTCAATTGGTATTAATTTTATAGGGTAACTACACAGTTCCCGTCTAGTAAGAACGGAAGTGATTCTATAAGAAAAAAAATAAACAGGTCGAAGAGAAGTAATACATAAGATAAAAAAGGAGTATTATATCAACAAATAATAAGTCTGGTCCATGATAGATTAATATTAAATTTAAACATTTTATAGATAGCAGGATGGATAGCGTAGAATATCAACTATATTTGTTGGCAATAGAAAGATTTGTACATCGTGAATTAACTGCTAAATTCATAATCAAACAGACAAAAATTACTGACAGATATCAGTAAATAAAGATGCATATTTCATTGACTTGCAGTATCCAGGTTTAATAGTAGATCAAATGGCTAAGATTTAAATCATGTACTACGAATAACATGTGCCTTAAAGTGTTTCGTGAACATTTAATCATACTAATCAGGAATATATCCATTGCGATAAAAAACATGCAGGTACTTACATCCACAAACTCTTACTCAAGTTACCTCATGTAGTTATTAAATATAGGATGGTTTTGTACAATAAAACATTCACATGGGCCTCCAACATGTAGAATAGGGTTTCCTCACCGGCATCTGAAATTATAAAATACTATAGTAATTCATATAGATATAAAAATATTATTTTAATATAACTATAAAAAGAGGTAAATAAGTACCCACGAAAGAAAATATTTGGAATTGTAGCATAAGTTTTAGCCATAACCTATCCTTTGAAACGATATCCACAAACAACAAGTTGCCTACGCACTTATTAATCACAGATACGACGAACATTAGGTTTTAAATTAAATCAAAACAACAAATTCACAGCAATAAATATAAGTATAAATATAAAAACGAACGTTATTAACGAATATTTCTCATACCAAATCAATGCAAAAGTGAAATAAGATGCTGTCAAAGTTCTTTGCTTTTGCCATGTACTAAATAAATAAGCAAAATTATCAAGCCGTCAAAGTACTAACCAAAAGCTTGCAAATAATGTTATCGCCAGTGTAGATCATTAATTGTGCACTAAATCACTGAATTGAAACAAAATCTGACTGAAAATCAGAACCATATACTCTTCTTTTATCTATGATCAGAACACACTTGTTGAATCTATTGCGAGTTGCGAAAACCATCAACGACATACGCACATAGATAACGAATGCTAATAATAGTAGAGCGAACAGCAAACGTAAGGGTGTCGGCACACCTGTCAATAACGAGAGAGCGCAGCGGCGCTACGACGGTAATCGACGAGATTAACAGTTCCGAAAAATTTTAATTACATAATAGCTGACCCGGCAAACGTTGTTTTGCTAAGTATTTCTAAACAATTTCTAGAGAATCAACAAAATTAAGGCTTTATTTTAAGTGTATAAAGATGTGTAGTGTATAATCATAGATAAGGTGTATAATGAAAGTCTACTTGTTCAATATTATATAATTTGTATTAACATTATTTTGTTAATACAATCGAACTGGAAGTTTTATACACTTTCTATGGGAAACATATACAACTATGCAGCGCCGGATTTAAAAATTTAGCGCCGTGGGGCAATGACAAAAATGCCGCCCCATTCCTGAATTTATATTTATATTTATATATTTATATTTATATATTTATTATTTATACTTAAAATAGCTTTTATAAATCATTTTTCTAAAATTAAAATGACTATTTGATTGCAGAAAATTTATTACACATACTATAATAGTTGTGTTTTTCATCGTGCCTTAAAGCAAACTGCTGGAACATCCCGTACAAAAAATTAAAATTAGAAAAAAAAATTGAAAACTGTAAAATTTTGAGTTTTTTTTATATTTTGAAAATTTTCAACATTTTATTAAACCAATCGCGCTGCTTTAGCTGCGTAGAGACAAAAGATAGAAGTGTGTAAGCGCCGCGTCGCAGAATAACGAATAAATATACTAATAATATTACAGAACCCATAGAAATATAAACAAAATTTATACTTATTATTAAAATATCTGATAATTTGATGTGCACAAGTCTAATGATCACTTTTGACCACCAAATGTTTCTTTTTAATTTTTTTTTTTATTGGAACACCGAAACCGCGAGACCTGCCTCTCACAAAGTTAAGCAGTTCTTTATTTTGTCTATACATGTAATATTTTTAATGATATTTTACGTTCCGTTTCTCAAAACCTGAATTATCATGTTTGGCATTTAGGCCCGTATTTTCGAAACAGTTGGGCCTGCCTTGACCAATAACTAATCAGCACGTTATCGTTATCAATAGGAATCGAATCTTTCAAATAAAATTTAATTTTAATAAATTTAATAAATAAAAGTTAATTCTTTTTTTTTTAAATCGAAATATAAAAGAAAGGTTTTTTAAATTCAATTTTTTCATTTTTCAAAAAACTTTAAAGCTTTTCATAAAATGTAATTTTCAGTAACTTTCCTTAAGGCACAATGCCATGCGTCACTAGTTTAATTTTTTTCAGCGCTAGAAGCTTGGAAGAAATTCGTCATCTTAAGAGCTCGAGATCTAAAAAACATTTTTCTTAAACTTTCAGCTCATTTACGAATCTTTATATTAGCCAAATTGCCAAATTCTGCATTGCATTCGTATTTTATGTTTTGTTAATTATATTTTTTGAAATAAAAATGTTTCAATGTTTTATTTTAATTTAAAAGGTGTTTTACAAAATAATTACATTATTCAACTAATGCAGAATATAAATTCCATTAATGCATTTTTTACATTATCGACATTTTTACAGATGAGTGTTCCAATTTGTATTATCAGCTAACCTTCTTATTTAAATTGTTGACTGTTATAACTCAAAATAAGTTATTGGACAATGTCCCCTGCACTTGATTCCAAATTTACATTATTAACTTAAATAACTTAAATAAAACTAGTAATATAATATAAAAATATTTTATGAATGCGAATGAGTATAAATTATACAAAGTTCTCTAAGAGTAAAATATGATTTGGATATTAACATTTCAAAAAACTTGATATTTGGAGTTTCTAATAACACTTGCGACCCGTTTAATAATGTTTTATAAGTATAAATAAAATAACACACTACAATTAAATAGTATTCAATATTATTCATTTAAAATCCCCTATTAAAATTAATTGAAAATGATCTGTCAAAACCATTTGACATTTGACGTATGAGCCACCGGCCATTGTTTCATTTTAAATTATGCTTTTATAAAAAAAAATTAAAAAAATGTAAAGCAGTTTTGAAGCAATGTCTCACCTTTTGCACAATATATGAATTAGCACAAATTTTTCAAAACTAAGACTGGCCAAATCCTTATAGCCATTTTAACGTTTTACCATACCTAACATAATACCAAGCTCCATTTTTATATATCGGAAAAAGATATATACAAGATGTTCTTTATGTTTAAACAATTATTATATTTAATTTATTAATAATTAATTTCACTCTATTTTTTTAATAAATTATTGCAATATATTTGAAAACTTTTAAAGAATAATTCAATCAGTTTTTTATAATCACAGGGAAAATATGAACAAAATGACACAATGGACTTATTTACAAAATTGGCTAATTTTAAATCATTTTCCAAAACTGTATAAAATGTAGAAAACCATAACCACAATCATTTTAGATATTGCGCGTCATTGTCACAGTCCTGTAACTCAAAGGTATATCGCTTCTTCAAAACCTCATTATCAGCACATTTTTTTGGAACATATGTTTTATATTTTTACTCAATTTTTGACATCCGTACAAGACGATTAAAATGGTTTCAGAAATTAATGACTTATTATTATTCAGTAGCCAAAGCTCACACCAAAAACTCTGAGGTATATAACAATACTTTTCAACTCTATCCTGAGATTAAAAGTGTTTCCCAAGGCGTGGAAAATAGCTAAAATGATTCTAATTCCTAAAACAGATAAAGATCCATGTCTAATGAAGTCATATCGACCTATAAGCTTACTATCAACCCTATCCAAAATATTTGAGAAACTTCTGCTTAAAAAAGTTCTTACAACACTCTATGATAAATCTATAATCCCGGATTATCAAATCGGTTTTAGAAAGTACATTCCACTATAGAACAAACACATAGAATCGTCGAACAGATAAAGAAGTACTGCCCATCTTGTTTCCTTGACATATCCCAAGCCTTTAATATAGCTTGGCATGCTGGATTAATTCATAAATTAAAGAATAATTTAACTGCACAATTATTCTTAATATTAAAATCATATCTAACTGACAGAAAATTCTATATTAGTCTAGCAAACCAAAACTCATCTCTCAGATATATTAACTCTGGTGTTTTATCATCTAAAATATGATTAAATCACAATATAATGACAATAAAATACAGTAAACAATATTTTTTCATACTGTTTAGTAGCATATCTATTCATCATTGAGGATACGCTGAGAGAATACAACTGAAGCATCGTGTAATTTCATTTTTCTTATCTTTCAGGACAATTTTTTCTTATCTTGAATTTCGCAAGCAGCATTCAACAATCCAACAGTGCCACAGAATTGTGAATTCAATTCACAAAATTTTCGAATGCAAACAATACTGCTCAGCAGTATTTCTCGATGTAAGCCAGGCTTTTGATAAAGTATGGCATGAAGGCCTTTTAGCAAAAATTAAATGGTTTCTGCCGGCTTGCTTTCATAAAATTTTGGAATCGTACTTAACTAACAGATGGTATAAAGTTAGAAATAATTGTGAATCATCATCACATTTTCCAATAAAATCAGGTGTTCCGCAAGGAAGTGTTTTGGGTCTTTTTTTGTACCTTACATATACTAGTGATTTTCCAACCATGACGAGCTCTACCACTGCTGCTTTTGCTTATGACATTGCGATTTTGGCCAGCAATGAAAATTTTACTCTTGCTTCTAATTTCCTACAAAATCATCTCAATAAAATAGCGACCTGGACAAAAAAATGGCGCATCAAAATTAATGATACGAAGTCAACTCATATTACCTTCACACTTAATAAGTCAAATTGTCAAGCTGTGTACATAAATAAAAGAAAAATACCAATCAAAGACACAGTCAAGTACTTGGGTATTCACATGGATCGCAGATTAACCTGGAAGCCGCTCATCGTGGCCAAAATAAAACAAATTGAACTTACACTTTCAAAATTAAATTGGCTCATTGGTCGAAGATCAAAATTATCATTAGATATGTGCGAACCATCTATATAAGAGGTTTGACAACTGATGGCGTCACCAGTTATGCCTCAAATTCAATTGTGTCACCGCTTGTGGGACCCGCCTACGTTGCACCAGATAACACCACGATATGCCTTTTAGACATCCCCACTCCTTGTTGCTGAGGGTAATTAACGCATAGCGCAACACGGACTAATCCTCTTTCATCTCAACCATTCAAGGAGTCAACAACTACTGACCTGGGACCACGGACAGTAGCCAGCCAGAAGAAGAAAATAATAAATTATAATTTCAATGTAAATATATCTAATAAAATAAATAATATTATATTATAATATTTGAGTTATTCAAGTGAAAATATAAGTGGAAGAAATCTACATAATTGGTGACCCCGACGTGATATTCTGATCTGAAGATGGAAAA
The DNA here is from genome assembly GCF_003426905.1 of Ctenocephalides felis. NCBI lineage: Eukaryota > Metazoa > Arthropoda > Insecta > Siphonaptera > Pulicidae > Ctenocephalides > Ctenocephalides felis. The sequence goes on from NW_020538481.1 coordinate 28,425, forward strand.
ATCAGGAAAGAATTCTGATAAAACGCCTTTGAAGATACCGAAGGGTTCCGCATCTGAACCTGCCTCAAATCATGTATCCGCAAACGACACAATTAACCGAGTTGCAGTAAAAATACCACCGTTTTGGAACAATAGCCCGGACCTATGGTTTGCGCAAGTAGGAGCACAGTTCGAAATTGCTTCGACAACAAACGAAAACACAAAATTGTTTTATGTAGTCGCCCACCTGGAAGAAAAGCACACACGCAAAGTGGAGAACGTGATTCGTAAGCCACCAGCAGAAAATCCCTATTCTTATTTAAAATAAGTCCTCGTAAGCAGCCTATGCGCATCAGAAGAAACTAGGATCAAACAGCTACTTTCGGAAGAAGAATTAGGGAATCGCAGCCCATCACAAGTTTTGTGACATCTTCGCTCCTTGGCCGGTCACATAAAAATAGGTGAAACAATATTCAAATCTTTATGGGTACAACGGCTGCCTGCTTTCGTTCGCGGCATTTTACAAATCCAAAGTGACCTACCTTTAGATAAATTGGCAATCACAACGGACAAAATACTAGAAGCTCAACCGTTGGTCCCGCATGTAGACTCAACAAAGCAGCTGCATCACAATCAATCTACCGACATCCACTAAAAACACCCTGGAGGAATTAACAAAACAGGTACGACAACTGATCATCAATCCACTAAAGGTCGCCTTTTTATTTTTGATAAGAACAATAACATTAAATTTCTTGTAGATACCGGTTCAGACGTTTCGTGCTACCCTAGGAGAGCTTTCAGTAAATGCAACAAATCAGAGTATGAACTACAAGCTGCCAATGGTACTCCAATTCAAACGTACGGACTGAAGAATTTGCGTCTTAATCTCGGGCTGCGAAGACAGTTTGACTGGAAATTCATTATCGCAGACGTGGATACACCAATAGTAGGTTCGGATTTCTTAGCATTTTTTGAGCTTCTACCAGATTGCCGAAATAAACGCCTGGTCGATGGAGAAATTGGGTTACACACCGCATGTGTAACTCATACATCACACCAAGAGAACGTTAAAACACTCATACACAAGGATCCGACAATTCAAAAACTACTATCAGAATTTTCAGTCAAACCATCCGGCACACTGCGTCAACCACTCCACAGCACAAGACATTCCATTATTTCAACGCCAGGCCCACCTGTAACATGCCGTCCACGTCGTCTAGCACCAGACCGATACCAAACTGCCAAGGATGAATTCGAATCAATGCTGCAAGGCGGCACAGCACGTCGATCAAAAAGTCCTTGGTTTTCCACATTACACCTGGTCAAAAAGAAAGATGGAGGGTGGCGACCGTGTGGCGACTATCGCGCACTTAATGCGAGGACAGTGCCAATAGATATCCAGTCCGTCACATACACGATTTCTCAACAAATCTCCAGGAATGTAAAACATTTTCTGTTATAGATTTAGTGAAGGCATACACGCAAATACCGGTAGAAGAAAAAGACGTACCAAAAACAGCAATATCAATGCCTTTTGGCCTGTTTGAGTTTCCATTCATGTCTTTCGGTCTCAAAAACGCAGGACAGACCTTTCAGCGCTTCATAGACGAAGTGTTAATAGGATTAAATTTTTGTTTTGATTACATAGATGATATTTTAGTTTTTTCCTGAAATGAACAAGAGCATCGAGTGCATTTACGAACAATACTTGAACGCCTTCACCACCATGGAATTGTAATAAATCAGATAAAAAGTACCTTTTGTGTCCCGCAAATTCAGTTTTTGGGATACGAAATTTCCGCAACAGGAACCAAGCCACCATCTGAACGTATCGAAAATCTTTGCTTTTTCTCGTCGAGAAACCGCAAAGTCGGTTAGACGATTTTTATGCTCAATTATTATCGCCGTTTTATACCAAACGCAGCTTCAAACCAAGCAATACTTCATGATGCAATATCATCTATCAAAGGCAATAAATCTATCTCCTGGACTCCAGAACTAGAAAAAGCATTTCAATCCTGCAAAGACAAACTTACGGAAGCAACGCTACTCCAACATCCAAATCATGGTGCTAAATTAGGATTATTTACAGATGCTTCCCAGCAGGCAGTAGGCGCCTGTTTGCAACAATTGGTTGAAAACAAATGGCAACCCCTAGCATACTTCTCTATAAAGTTGACTCCACGTCAATCGACATGGCCAGCTTATTTCAGAGAATTGCTAGCGGTATATCTTGCTGTGCAGCACTTCAGGCACATCCTTGAAGCACATCAATGCACACACTGGTCACAAACCATTACTTTTGCATTCACCCAACGCCATGAAAAACTTCCGCCAGTTCAAATAAGCCATCTAAATTTTATTTCACAGTTTACAACAGACATAAAGTACATCGGAGGCCAGAAAAATATCATAGCTGATACACTGTCACGAGTCGAAGCCATTACAAAAGATAATTTACTTAATTTCGAAATCCTAGCACAACACCAGAAAGATGATGCAGAACTTAAACGCCTTTTGATGCAAGACACCAAACTACAATTAGAAGAAACTCCAGTACCAGGCACACACATAAAGTTGTTTTGCGCACGGCGAAGGCTCAGCCACGACCACGACCGGCACCGCTGCGGAGAGTAATATTTAACTCATTACATGGTTTGAGTCACCCTGGGATACGAGCAACTTTGCGTCTTATTACTGCACGGTACATATGGCCATCTATACAGAAAAACTGTCACGATTGGGCTAAAGCTTGTCAAGATTGTCAAAAGTCAAAAATAACACGACATGCACACGCACCTCACCTAGAACATTTCCCTTGCCAACAGCAAAATTTGCACATGTACACATCGATATAATTGGTCGTTTACCTCCTGTTAACTCTTATAAATATTGTCTGACAGCCATTGATCGATTTACCAAATGGCCAGAAGTATACCCACTACAAGGAATATCTGCAGAAGAAATAGCGGTTGGATTTTTATCATGCTGGATATCCCGCTTTGGAGCTCCAATCAAAATAACGACGGATCGAGGTACTCAATTTGAATCATCTATCATCCAAGTTCCAACGGACTAATAGAACGCTTCCATCGACAACTCAAAGCTGCGATAATGTGTTACAAAGACAACACATGGTTGGAAGCACTTCCGCTAATTCTAGGCATTCGAAACGCTTACAAACCTGATGTCAAGACATCAGCAGCTGAAATGGTGTATGGTGAACCACTCCGCCTTCCTGGAGAAAATTTTGAATTACATAAAAATTCTCAAAATTTAAGACATCCGACTGATCTACTCTCGAGACTTCGACAACACGTAGCGCATCTTCAACCAAGTAAATATAGTAATCACACAAACAACAAACCATTTATTTTTCAGGACCTACAAACATGCACGCATATTTTCCTCCGCGACGATACTATCAGGAAGTCACTCCAACAACCATATCAAGGTTCATACGAAGTTCTTAAGAAAGATGATAAAACAGTAAACATACTAACACAGAAAGGCAATACACGGGTGTCCATCGATCGCATCAAATCAGCCTACATCATAGCAGATCCAGTAGACCAAACAATCATCACCAACTACTTCACACGATCAGGCCGAAAAGTTCATTTTCGCCTATCATGACCTCCAGTCTCCGCGGAAAACTCATGTGGAATTCATCTATATAAGAGGTTTGACAACTGATAGAGTCACCAGTTATGCCTCAACTTCAATTGTGTCACCGCTTGTGGGACCCGCCTATGTTGCACCAGATGGCACCACGATATACCTTTTAGATATCACCACTCCTTGTAGCTGAGGGTATTTAACGCATAGCGCAACACGGACTAATCCTCTTTCATCTCAACCATTCAAACCATTTGTTTATGTAAGTGTTCGACGCTTCTGGTATCGTTGCTCCGATTGCAGAAACGCAGGTCAACTTCAAGGAGTCAACAACTACTGACCTGGGACCACGGACAGTAGCCAGCCAGAAGAAAAAAATAATAAATTATAATTTCAATGTAAATATATCTAATATAACAATGTAATAATATCTAATATAATAAATAATATTATATTATAATATTTGAGTTATTCAAGTCGAAATATATGTGGAAGATACCCACACTTCTAATATATAAGACCACAATTAAACCTGTGTAGACGTATGGAATTCAACTGTGGGGATGTTGTAGTAAATCAAATGTGGGACTTATTCAACGATTACAATCTAAAACACTACGGGCGATTACTAATGCCCCGTGGTTTGTCAGCAACAAAATCATACATGATGACCTCAACATCCCTTTCGTAGTGGATGTCATCAATGATACTGTAGTACTGGACATCATGCTAAAATTCTCGATCATCCTAATGCAACTTTGGCTCACATGCTTGATAATCCGCCTATAAGAAGACTACGCAAGAAGCAGTAGTATTGAGTATTTTCTAAAAGCAAATTTTCAAAAATCAATAATTTTTATAATTGAACCAGTTTCCGTAGGACTTTAATGATTTAGTATGTTTATTAAGGTCAAGTACTCTATCGTTATACCTAGTAAATGGTCTAATTTTACTTTTAACAAACGTCAAAATAAACTACTTAATTTCTCAAACTTTGATGAATTTTTAAAATTAAACTACTTGTCGTAAGGACATAATATTTCAATAAGTTGTATAAGACCATGATATATATCATAAAAAAAGTTTCATAAAAATCGGCTCAAATTTTTTCTCAACAACGACTTACAAGAAACCGGCTCGGTAGATTTTCACCTAAAACTAATCAGAATCATTCCCAACTAATATCTTTCGAACAGTTTTTGATTTTTTAAAATCGATTCAGTAGTATGAGCTTAAATGTGGACCAAAAATTCAACATTTTTTCCAAATTTCAAAGGAACGGCTCGGCCGATCGTCGCACACAACTGAAAAGCGATAATTCTCATTGGGACACATCAAATGGGTTTTAAATTTCTGAAATCGGTTAAGGCGTTTTTAAGCAAACGTCGATAAAAGGTCTAATTTTGACAAATATCAAAACAACGATAAACGCTAGTCCTCATCGCGATACATCGAATGGTTTTTAAATTCACACACACACACACACGCAAATTCTTTTGCAAATTTGGTCTCGTTCGATTCAGAATGGCTTGAAACGTCGAGAAAACATAAAATTAGCGAATCGGATTTATTGATGAAAACATAAACTTCTCCTTCATTAATAATTCTTTGGGCTACTTCGGCTGCTACTCTTGTGTAGCAGCCGAAGAGTACACATCGATTAAATAACAAATATTATTGTGAACGGGCGGCCGGCCGACCGATCCGAATTCTAATACCTGCGTTTCTGCAATCGGAGCAACGATACCAGAAGCGTCGAACACTTACATAAACAAATTAAACGTAGATATGGAAGTCTGTGATATAGTGAGTGAAAATTCAAGTAAAAAGATCGCTAATGAGAATAAATTAAAGAAAAAAAGTTTAAGTTGTAAAAGTGGTGGATATCAAATTAGAGAGATCGGTAAAGGCGACAAGAAAGCTAATGGCAGTATAACTAAAGCAAGTAGAAGAGAAAAAGGATTATCAAAACAAACCAACAGTGAAACAAACAAGAAGGTGGTGAGTGTAAGCGAAGAAATAATTGAAACAAATATTGAATCGAATAAAAATGATAATAAAGCAGTTAATGATATTAATGAAAATGAAGTTACAGTCTCAGATGAAGTGAATAAATTAAATAAAATTAGGATTCTGAACAATATAAATCGATTTGAAGATATTGACTCAATATAAATCGAATCAATAGATAAAAATATAGGTCGTCTACACTCTATGGCGTTAGGAAACACAATGCATAATTCAGGTTCACACTTTAAAACACATTTGTTTGAAGTTTCAGTTGCGGGGAAAAACAAAGTGAAATTGCCATTTAAAAATGCTAATACTGCAAATAATATACTAGATGAAAGGATTTTGAAAAAAAAAAATCTCAAAGCATATATCCCGAAATATTTACTTACCAGACAAGGTATAATATTTGACGTGTTTGCTGAATTATCAGAAGAAGAAATTCTGGACGCGATTGAATCCGAAATACCTGTCTTTGAAGTCTTATGTATGAAAGCAAAAAATACTGACGCAATGGAGGTTAAATCACAATGTGTTAAAATAACGTTTGAAGATACAGTGTTACCTAACAAAGTGGCAATCCATTCAGTTAAATGCGGTCAGACCATTTATTCAAAAGATTGTTCAATGTTATAGATGCTGCAGATTTGATAATATAAAGGAACAGTGTAAAGGAGATCAAAGATGCATGAAATGTTCCGGCCAACATAATGTAGTTGAATGTAATGAGCAAAAAGTGGAATGTGCATTATGCAGAGGAAGCCACCCTGCAAATAACAAAGAGTGACCGGAATTAATAAAGAATAAACTAATAAAAGAAATGATGGCATGGCAAAATATAGCCTTCCATGAAGCAAAAAACGCTTTATACCAAAATAAATATGCTAGAGTAGTGAGAACAGAGTATGCTAGTACTGACTGGGATAGAGATTTTCCAGTTTTTCACACAGAACAGAGTTGTAATGCGGGCAAATCAGATAACAATTTGGACAAAAATAGATTCGAAATATTATCAGATTTAGAGGAAGTAGGGGAAACTGAGTATACTAATACTATACAGTTCAATAAACCAAAAAGGTTTAACCACAAATCTTCAAACAAAATTAGGTCGATTCCAAAATTTCCATCGAAAAATAATATTGAAAATGAACGAGTAACAACTAAAAAACATAGCACCGAACCCAAATATAACCCAAGTAAACGCTTGAAAACAAACACTGAACATGAACAGGAAGAAGATAGTAGTAATATCATTGGTAATTAAGATAGTAGTAATATCATTGGTAATCAAGATAGTTCCATCGATTTACTCGAAGATTTTATAGATAACATTAAACAGATTTATATGCCGAACAATACTGAAGACTATAAAATATTAGTTGAGATATTAAAAAGGATGGAGAGGTCACAACTTAGACTTGATAAAGATGATAGTGATTTATGAATCTGGTAAACCGTAAATATGAGTGTCATTACCTTATACAATATTGAGTATTATGCTTGTAGTATTCTTTGATTGGTATGTTACTTAGCATAGTGTTTAAAAAATCAATAAACGATTTTATATTCAGATATATCCTTATGATCAAAATTTTTCAAATTAACATTAGATCACTATATTCAAGGAAGTTGCAATTGGAGGTCTATATGTAAGCCAATCAAATTGATATTGTAATTTTATCTGAAACATGGATGAAAAAGGAATATAAATATGATTTATCCGGATACTCTATAACACATACCAATAGAGACGATGGATTCGGAGGTGTAGCTTTATATATTTGCCGTAGACTACGTTCCGAAACCATAAATACCGAGATATACAGCAACACAAAAATTCAAGTTTGTGGGGCCAAAATCATAGTCAATAATGGTACTGTGTTTAATATTTTTGCGATTTACTGTGCTCCAGGACACAGAACAAATCTTACCTATTGGACTACATTATTCGGAAACATATCGCCGCCTTTTCTAATTGCAGGTGATTTCAATGTGCATCATACGAGTTTTGGCAGCATTCATAATAATCATGATGGAATAATTTTAAGCAAAGCCATTAACTCAGAGAGATTATGTGTTCAGAATGACGGATCGCCTACGTTATTGAGAAGAAATGACAGAAATCCTTCTGCGGTAGATTTATCTATATACCCATCAGTGATGCTCAGTGCGGAACGGCACGTCACAGATGAAACTTTGGGATCGGACCACCTTAGTACATCAGTTCGGATTGGACTGAGTAAGATAAATATGAATAACAGTACTATTAGAAACAGGCATATTTGGAAGATCAAAAATGCTCACTGGAAGAAATATGAGCAAGTGACAGATAAGTTATTGTCAGAATTGATATTTGATAAAGATCCATCGGCTACGTACGGTAAGTTTGTTAAATGCATAAATCAGGCGGTTTTGTTAGCAATTCCCATATCAAGACCTTACTTCAGTAAAAAAGATAGATATTTGTCAACGCCTTGGTGGGATGAAGAGTGTGAGAAATTCAATAAGATGAAGTTAGAAGCTAATAGAAAATACAGAAGGCCTCCAGTTTAGGCTATATACATCAAATATAAAAGAATTTTAGCGAAATGTCGTATAACGTTCAAAAAGAAAAAACGGGACAAGTGGATTGAATTTTGTAATTCTTTTACAAGATCAACTTCATCTAAATACATTTGGGACAAAGTAAAAGCTTTGAAAAATAGAGTCGTGCAAATAAAATCCTTTTCCTTAACAATATTAAATTAACAATAATAAATTAACACTTTATTCAGAATGAGGTAATTATTCAAATCGCACAAGAAATGAATGTACTGGAAGGTCCTTTCGCAATGCAGGAGCTTCTTTTGCCACTAAACACAAATTTGAACACTACACCGGGTGCGGACAATATTCACTATCCAATGTTGAGTAAATTATCCAGTTTTGGCAAGAATATGTTACTACGGGTTCTTAGTGAAGTTTGGACCACCGAAACAGGAAAAAAATAATTACAATTCCAATTCTTAAACCAGGCAAAGATCCTTCAAGAGCAGAATCATATCGTCCTATATCGTTGTCCTCATGTTTAGCGAAAAAATACGAACGACTGATCAAAAGAAGATTGGAATGGTGGGCGGAAAGCAACAAGATATTCCCGAGTTGTATGTTAGGCTTTCGTAATAATTAGGGCACGATTGACGTTATCACATCCTTAGTGTATGAAATCAAAATTAATTTAGCAAAAAATAGTCTTCTGATTACTGCAAACGTGGACTTAGTTAATGCCTATAACTGCGTTCAAATACCTATATTAATGAAGATTCTGTCTGATATCAAGATGCCAAGAAGATTTATTCTCCATATAGACCACCTCATATCAGACCGCACGATTAATCTCAGGTGTAACAATATACAAATCGGATCTGGAAGTCAAAATTATGCTGTACGCGGACGATATTATACTTCTACATAAGGCTCATACTTTGAATGAGGCCATTGAAAAATGAATAAAACAATAGAACTCTTCCATAATTGGTGCATATCGTTAGGGTTTTTAATGTCAGAAAATAAAAGTACAATAAGCCTCTTTACAAGACATAGGAAGTCTATAAATCCAGACTATAATATCAGCATAAACAATTATGTTCTGAAGGTTGAACCTACAATTAGATGTCTCGGGCTATTCATTGATGATAAATTAAAGTGGAAACCACACATCGATTATCTAGTTTCTAAATGTGAAGAAGCACTGAATATTCTCAGGTTTCTGAATCACATAAATTATGGTGCTGATATTAAGATTTCTCTTAGAATATACAAGCAATTAATACTATCTAAGTTGGATTACGGTAGTTTCATATATGGCGATGCATCCAAAAGTGTACTTAGCAAACTAGACACAATCCAAAACTAAGCTTTGAGGTCTTGTTTGGGGGTCATGCTTTCCACGCCTATCAATGCATTATATGTTGAAGCTAACAACGTAGTATTAGAGAATGTGAATCAGACCAATAATGAACTGAACAGCCCATACTGGAGAAATTGGAAGAGGCCTGTACCAGTAATTGCGTATCGTGAAGTGGTAGAAAAATGTAATCTCTTACAAACTTGGGCAGCAACCTCAAGATTTCATTTCAAGTACAATGTTACTTCTTCTAATCTGAAAAATATAATTCAAATCGATTTCGCCAATGCGCACTATAGCGGAGATACCAATAAATGTAGGATGGAGGTCGAAGGAAGTATACATGAAACATTTAAAGAGTATGATATATTTTATACAGATGGTTCGAAGAATTCAGATAGTGTTGGTGCGTGCTTTTACCATCAGGGGACAAATTCCTTCACAAAATATAGACTAGATAAAGATGCGTCAATATATACAGCGAAAATGTACGCTATTAATAGGTACGTAAAATATATTGATGAACATAATGTGAAGAAATCGGTCATAATCAGCGATAGCAGGTCTGCTCTTGAGGGCATGTTGTCGTTGGGAAAGGACCCGTCATTATTAACGATAGATACACTAAATGTCATACATGCGATATTATAAAAAAATGCGAGCTACGCATTATATGGGTAAGAAGCCATATTGGGATAGCTGGCAACAAAGCGGCGGTTAACAGTGCCAAAGATGCCATGAATACAGGGATTGTTGCTGTGGATGGAATATCATATAGAGACATAACTAGCTGTAAGTGGAATTCTGTCTTAAGGCAATTAGGGCATCGTGCCTTAAGGCAAATTGCTGGAACTTCCCGTACCAAAAATTATTTTTTTAAAAACGATTAACATTTTTGAAAAAATTTTACTTAAAAAAAATAGATTTTTGAGAAACTATAAATTTGACAAAAAATTACTTTTTTTGAAAAAAAAAATTTTTTTATTTGAAAAAAAAAAATTTTTTTTGAGAAAAAACATTTTTTTTTAAAACGAAAATTTTTTAAAAAAAAAATGTTTTCTTCATTTTGACATATTTTGGAAATTCTGAACTTTTTTTCAAAGCAAGTGCGATTGCTTGAACTGCATAGAGACGAAATGTCAAAGCTCGCAAGTGCCGCGCCGCCGTCTAACGCATAAGCAATGGTACGGAACCCATAGAAATGTAAAAAAAAATTATACTTATTGTTAAAATCTCTATAAAATATCTGATAATTTGATGTGCATACGTCAAATGATCATTTTTAACCGCCGAATGGCATTTTTTTTTACTTTTTTCATTATATCTCCGAAACCGCTAGACCTGCCTTCATGAAAATTTGATCAATTTTACATCTTGTCAATACAAGTAAAATGTTTTTTGAATTATTCAAATCGGACGCTCTGTTCTCTTAAAAACGGAGGTACCATTTTTGGCACTTTTTGCCCCGTATCTTTGGAACGGCTAGACCTGCCTTCGCCAAAAACTAATCAGCACGTCTCCTTATCAATACAAATCGAATGTTTTTTGAATTATTCAAATCGGTTGATCCGTGTTCCCGAAATCGTCGACGAAAATTTGTATCCGCACATACATACACACACGTACATACATACATACATACATACATACATACATACATACATACATACACACATACACACATACATCCATTTTTTCTAAGGTATGCCAAAATGTTCAGAAATCTCTAAAACGTAAAGATATATAAAAATTTTCATTTTCGATTTTTTTGCGATTACTATAACTTGCCCTACGGGAAGTTAAAAAGATTTAACAGAGCAAACATACGGAACATTTGGCAATTGGATTTTCAGTTATCTATAAGAATTAAAGGTAGATTTTATGGTATGATACAAGGAAAAATTCCAGCCAAACCATGGTATGACGGATTTACGGAGTGTCGGCCGTTTTACGCTACACTATGTAGATGAAGACTTAATCATTCATACGCTCCGTTCCATCTAAGCAGAATTGAGATCGATATCGATCCTAGTTGCTATTGCTTGGGTGAAGCGACTAGGGCGGATGCAGAGCACATCATCATGGAGTATGAGCGTTGGGAAAAGGGCAAAAACTATGGGAGGAAATAATAAAACAAAAAATCTCCCTTCAAATTAATTTTATAACAATGTTGACAGATATAAGATTATATGGTGCTCTGTATACTTATATCAAATGAAATATACATAAGTCAACGATATATACGTAAGACAAGACTTTAAGATATAGTGTAGATATGATGTAATAAAGTATAAATGTTTAAATAAGATTAACTCATGTATATGGCTAATATACTAGTTTATAAAACCAATAAATCGTAAATAATAATAAAAAAAAACAATCCATGCAAACAATGAAGAAATGACCAATGAAAATATTAGTGCGCAGTCAAGTAATACCGAAATAAATGATCAGAATGATAAAATGTTGCATGACTTTCACGAGTTAGATAACGTAATGCAATTTGATGATTGTGGTGAGGACTTAAGTAAAATAACAAAAGATAATGACAAAGAAAGCGAAATGATGCCCGACAATTACGAACAGTATAAACTACGATATGACAGTTGCGTAAAGGACCATATATAATATACGTAGAATATCTTATAATAATAACATAGGACGCCTGCATCCTATCACACTTGGAATAAAAATTCATGATGCATGGCCAAATTTGAAAACAAATCTGGAAGAAATTAGAGTAATTGGCAAAAACAAAGTGAAATTGATTTTAAGTAATGGTATGACAGCTAACAGATTATTAGATGATGATTTTTTCAAATGGAATAATCTAAGAGCGTAGATCCCCAAATATTTAACGGTGCGGACCGGAATCATTTTTGACGTTGATAGCGAATTACCTGAGAAAGAAACTTTAGATTTCATCGAATCCGAGTATCCGATAGTGGGAGTAAAATGTATAAGATCAAAAAAAGAAAATCATAAGACATACAAATCACAATGTGTTAAACTTACTTTTAAAGGGACAAAATTGCCAGAAAAAGTAGCGATCCACTCTGTTAAATGCCCAGTAACCCCATTTGTGAAAAAAGTAATCCAATGCCACAAATGTTGGAGATTCGGACACGTTCGTGATCAGGGTCGTGGAGAGGTTAGATGTCCAAAATGCGCAGAAAAACACGCCTTACAAGAATGCATAAAGACAGATGATTTAAGATGCTGCTTGTTTTAAGATGCCGATACACTGTAGAGTTTTGGGCTAGAGTCGCTCTAGCTAGAGCACTAATAGAGCGCTCTATGTAGAGTCCCATAGTGTACACAGCTACTAGAGCTCTCTAGCGAAAGTCACTCTACGCTCTCCGTAGACAATCTCGCTACACAAATGATATTCAGTGTACACAGGGGTCTCTGCACAACTTCCACGCTCTAGCTATTAACTCTAGCATTATTCAAATTGTTGGATATTTTTTTGTACTATACGTACAGTTTTTTGTGTTTTGCTTTGCTAGGTTATGTATGATAGGTTAGGTTATTTATCTATGTGTTTATTTGTGTTCCCAAGAAAAGTTTTTTTTTTTTATTTTGGAAAATGGAAGCATTATGTGATGAAGAACAGTGCGAAAAGTTTGTTTGGGAGAGAAATAAAGTGTTTCAATTAATTGAAATGGTAGAGGATCGTCCAGAATTGTGGAATGTCAGGTTGAAGGAGTATAGGAATTGAAACCTGAAATATAAGTACTTGGAAACAATAGCAATGTCTTTAAATTTGGGTGTTAAAACAGTAAAAGACAAAATTCATAATTTGAGATGCCAGTTAAGTGAGCATTTGATTAAAGTTCAAAAGTGGTCAGGGTGCAGATGAAAGGTATAAACCGAAGTGGGAGTTTTTTGAGGCTGTCAAGTTTATGAATATCCAGATAAATTCAACAGAGGATTCAATTGTCAGTGTTGGCAGTGCCCCTGATGTTATTATTACAGATGTGCTGGGAAGTAAATAAAGTAAATTCATATTGTGATTTAAAATTTTTATTGTAGGATACATTTGACAAAATCATATAACAAAAATCATATGACAAAATAAGATAAAAATTAATAAATAAAAAAATCAAGCATATTTATATTGCCACCGTAGTTCACCTGCTCTGGACATAAAGTACGTTTTAACATTTTCGCGTACTTGCTAAGCTGTGCAAGTTGGATTTCTCGCGCCTGCTTGTTGTAATGGATAAAATGAATTTTGTGAAAGTGGCTCTCGCCAACATCTTCAGAAACATATCTGGTCGACTTTTTTTCAATTAAATAATTACGTAGCACACAAGCAGCTTGAACAAGCTTTATTACTTTTTGAGGACATAGTTCGACTGGCTTTCTAAGAAAACGAAAACGCATAGAAAGCAAACCAAATGCATTTTCTACAACGCGACGTGCTCGAGAAAGTCTATAACTAAAAAGACGATTTTCAACAGGTTGGTCTCTAAAAGGGAATGGTTTCATAATGTAGGTTTTTAATGGAAAAGCGTCATCGGCAACAATGACATATGGCACCGGAATTGACTGGCCACGTAATGGCTTTGCTTCGGGTATATTCAAAGAGTTGTTTTCCAAACATGCCGATAGTGAACAATTCGCATATACAACCCCGTCTGACACTCTCCCATTACATCCTACTTCTATATACAAAAATTTGTAATCAGCATTCACAAGAGCCATTAATACAATACTCTGTGTCTCCTTGTATTTATAATATAGACTTCCTGAATCTTCTAGTGCCTTCTTTACCACATGTTTTCCATCAATAGCTCCTATGCAATTTGGGTAGTTCCAAGTAACATCAAATCGTTGGCTTCATTTTCCCACTCCTCTGATGTACAAGGAATCTGTAAAAAAAAGAACAAATCATTTAATTTTAATTTGTTATTTTATTTTTTTTAGGACCATCATGATGAGGAGATAAAAGATAATTCTGGGCCTGGGCAGACTTCTGTTACAAAACCTCATGAAAAAGGGCACCCGATTCAGTTAAAAAGGATGATGAGTTGCTGAATGAAACTTTAACTTGTTTACGAGCTCCGAAAGATCAATTGGACGTATTTGAAGTGTGTTACTGCAGAGTTGAGAGGAATACGCTCTGAAGATATCCGAAAAAAAAAGAAAACTCAAGATTCAGAAATCTATTTTAGACGCAAATGAGGAAGACGACATGCGAGTCTCTCTAAGTAATTTGAGTGAGTACTCCGGTTCATCGAGCACTCTCGTAATATGCCAGATGATTTCTCCAACGCAAAATGAGACTACTTTAACGCAATATTATGACAACATTTAACATTTTCTCATACCTTCAAATAATCATTTTTCAATTCCTATTACAGAGCATCACACACCTCTGGAATAATACGAGAAATAGTTGTTGGTGGAATCCGAAACAAATAGCTTAATGACTGATACCTGTCACCTGTAATATAATTTATTTACAATTAATATTGGTACAATTTTTATAAATAAATAGTAAAAAAAATGTTTTTGAATTATTTTAAATAATTGTTTTATACCACTTACCAGTAGCAAGAAATCTCAATGTCAGTGTTAACCGCTCAGACAGTGATATTGATTTTCTTAGGTGAGTATCTTGTCTTGCAATTCTTGGAGCAATTCGTTCTAGCACATGTGTAACTTAATCAAATCCTTTAACAACAAAAATAATCGATTCACTCAATTCATTCCTGGGAACTCCGACTTCTACGAATCCATCCTAAAAAATTTTGCTCCGGGCTCAGCCCAAAGGGAAGCCATGGTTAACATTCCTCATAATATAGACAAAGATATCTCCAATTTAAACGCCAAATTTAGTCTAGAAGAACTAAACCTATTTCTGAAAACTAAAAAGGATAGCGCTCCCGGAATAGATCACATTACATATATAATGTTACATAAAACCTTCGAAGGCTTACTAAAAAGAAGACTTCAATACTATGCAGAAAATAGATCTCTATTAAATGATTGCCAGATGGGTTTTAGGCGTGGATGTAGTACAATTGACCTACTGAGTGTATTATCGAATGATATACACATCTCAAACTCAAGGAATGGATACTTACTATTAATAGCCGCAGATATCCACAAGGCATATGACTATGTGGAGTACAATATATTGATACAAAAATTAAATTGTATGAACCTTCCACATAAAATTACAAAGGTTATCATGTCACTGTTAGAAAACAGGGCAATTTACATTAAATTCAAAAATAAGATTATTGAAGAGTTATTTCTACGGGTCTACTACAAGGCTCAATTTTGAGTTCTTTACTGTTCAATATTTATATGTCTGACCTTAACACACAAACACTAAATGGAGTTAAAATACTCCAATATGCTGATGACATATTTATATATTGCTCCGCTGCTCCAATGGAAGAATGCAAAAATAAAATCCAAGACTCTCTTATTAAAGTATCAACGTGGCTTAACGCTAATAATTTACGTCTATCTCCGACCAAATCAAAAGCGATCATCTTTAGCAGACATAGAAATTTACTGAACTCTCTCGTCTTAAACATAGGCAATTTGCAGATCAAATTATGTGACAGTATAAAAATTCTAGGAGTAACCTTCGATAAACACATGTCCTTCCAGACACACCTCAGAGAAGTGGTACAAAAATCGGAAAAAGGAATCAATATTATTAAAAGACTATCAGGAACAAGATGGGGAGCACATCCGACCTCCCTTACATCCGTATACAAAGCCATCGTAAGATCTCATATTGATTACGGATGTCAGATTTATGAAGGATTATCTTCTAAGAATCAGTATACCTTAGACAAGGTGCAATTCTCAGCATTAAGATTATGTCTGGGGGTTATAAGGTCAACACCTTGCAACTCCCTTCTAGTGAAAGCTGGCGAATCCCCAGTAAAAATCAGAAGAGAAATACTTACGAACAGGTTCGTAATTAAAAAGTTTAACTCAGATTACACGTTCTTTATAAAACAACTACAGACATTAGCTGAGCTGCACTAAAAAATGATTTACTGGAAGAATAAACCTACTCTCCCTCTGATAGCGGCTTTCTACTGCATCAAACCCTTGGAAGATATGACTTATACAAACAGTAAACTTCCAGCTTTTCTATTCCCACAGAAATACTTTTTTTCCAAGAATTACAACTCTCAGGAACCTTATATTGCAATATCAAAATCATATTAGAAACCTAGAATTTGAAGAATGGTGACAACACAATTACAAAGACTTTACAGTTATTTACACAGACGGATCCAGAAAGGAAAACGACGGCGGCTGCGCGTTTTTTGTCCCTTCCAAAGGGTCCCTTCCTAGCTTTGCATCGGTATTTACAGCAGAGATAACAGCCATCAATGCGGCTTTAGAGTACGTTAAAAATGAAAAGCTCAGAAAATCAATAATTTTAACAGACTGCAAATCCGCCCTTTTGGCCCTGAACAAACCAAGAGAAGATGAAATTTCTTGACTCTTGATGTCATTCACAAAATAGAAGCCCTCCTGGATTCTGGATATATAATTAAGTTAGCCTGGATTAAAGGCCATTCCTCAATTTGGGGAAATACACGGGCAGACAAACTAGCTAAAGAAGCATGCACGGCGGTAGTTCCTATGAAAAAGGCCCCAATAACTGATTTAAAAGGATTAATAAGAACACTAGGACTAAGTCAATGGCAAAACTATTATGACCTAGAATCGACTTCAAAGGGCTCTTCATTTAAACCCTGCAAACCCCAAGTCACATTTAGTACCTGGTGCAGCAAACTAAAAATGACCAGAAAAGACATTTCCATGATAAATAGAATTAGATGCGCTCACACATTTTGTAGGTCTCATTTATACAAAATTGGACGAACACAAGATACCTTCTGTTCGTGTGGACCAGAATTTCAAATAATAGACCACATCCTTTGGAAATGCTGCCTATTCTCAAAACAAAGAGAAGAACTTCTGCAAGAACTATATAGAAACAATATAACTTTCCCCATTAACACGGCAATTGCTATGACTTTGAACAAACCCCAATATTTACAAAATTATACTGAATTTTCTATATATTTGCAAAATCAAGATTTGATTATATATATATATATATATATATATATTGTATGTGGCTATGTAAGTTTATATCATAATTTAGGTTCTATAGTGTTTATGTAATAACAAGATTATTGAACTGTATTGTATAATGTATACCAAAATATGTAAATGTTGCGAAATGACCTAACAGCCGAAGGCCAAATAAATCAATAAAAAAAAGTGTTGCACAAATAAGCGTGACCTTACTGTAAAATTGAAGCCAAGAATCGACCCATTAATGAATCAATCGTAAGTGTAACGTGCTTAAGCAAACATTTTTTAATTACTCTTGGGATATTGTGCTAATTTTAAACCTTAGAAATTTAAAAACGGAAACTATCAAAAGATACGCAGTGGTTGAGTTTGATGAGATTAAAGATAATAAAAAGTAGTAGGGTCATGGCCGGTAAGTCAATCTCCGAACAAACGTCAGTATCTGCGTTTTTAGTTAGAGCCGCTCTCAACGATCGCGCTTATTTTTGTTAAGATCAAATATTCCAGTACAAAATAAAACAAATGGCGTCGTAGCGCTAAATGTCTTGATTGGTGATTAGTGTCAGCCTTAAACCTTGATAATATAACAAACAATGCAGGAATACAAAGAAAAATGTAATAATTATGTATTTCCTGCGAGAAATGATAAAATAACAGTATAATGGTTAATAATATTTAAGGGCCTTCGATTATGAGTGAGGAATTTTTTTTAATATGCATAATTCAAATTACTTGCATCTGATTGTATAATTCTGATATAAATATACAGCTTAATAAATCAGTCATAATTGATACATTTACTTTTATCAATGTCAGGAATTTTAAGGTTCATTACAAATAATTTACATCGATTTTTTTTAAGCAGTTTTTCTCTTAGAAGTAGTTGTAACATGTTTAGAGGGTTTACTAAACATAATTACTGATAAAAAATAAACAAATATGCAGGAAAGAAGTCTAAAATGTGCCAAAATAATTGCTGATCTCCCACTAATATTGAACGATAGGTGTCATAACTATAATCGGTCAGTAAAGGGATACTAAAAGAACTAAATGAAAAGAAATGGCATGGGCGAGTTTCTATACAGAATCCGCCCCATCCTGGTATTTTAATGATTTTGATGCCATTTTATGGGTCTATACGACAAAATACAATATAAAAAATTTCAACTCCCGAACTCATCATTTGGCCGAGGTATCATTGAAAACATGTCAAAGTGGCCCTTTTCTTCAAACTATTTTATTGTCTGAAACATGAGAGATATTGGAAAAAGTTTAACGTGATTCTATTAACACTGATCTTGTCTGTTGCTCATAACAAATGACGCGGAAAAAATATCTGCTAATACATGAAAAAGTGAAAATAATTTTTAATTTTTCATTTCCTACCAGTGCGGCTCTTTAGACTACTTTTAATACTCGCTCTAAAATGGAAAGATAAGCGAAATGTTTATATGTTGTCGGCAAAACATGAAACAGCCGAAATAATTACACAAGGATTCAAACGCACTTTAGCCAAATTGTATTACAGAGTACAATAAGGGAATGAATGGAATTGCTCTCCAAGATCAAATATTAGCATGTTTTCTAATAATGAGGAAATACATGAAAGAATATATTTTTTTTATCTGTTTGATATTGGCCATTTTAATTCTTATATCTTATGGAAAAACTGAATCACGGAAAAAAATAATGTTATGTCGACTATGATCAAAATAGGTGATGATTTATTGAAGCGCAGCACAAAGCAACATAATGGATTACTGAACACACAGAACACGTGGCTTGAGCACGACCACAGATTAATAGATGCACTCACTCGACTAGACGCAGGTCTGCCAACGGAGGCTAAATGTCAATGGCGCCAGATTCAAGTTCATCTTTTACGGAGTGAAATGCTAGTACAGAAATCACTCCTCGCCTTATATTGAGCTTGGCTAATATAATATGTCGACAACTGTAAATCTGTAAATAGTGTTTATACTAAAATAAATTATATTTTTTAACTTCCCGTAGGGTAAGTTATTGTAATCGTCCAAAAATCGAATTAAAAATTTTTGCATTTCTCGACGTTTTAAAGGTTTCTGAACATTTTGGAATACCTCAGAAAAAATAGATGTGTGTGTGTATGTATGGATACAATTTTTCGCCCACGTTTTCGAGCTCACGGATCAACCGATTTGAATGGTATTGTTAGAGAGATGTGCTGATTAGTTTTTGGCAAAGGCAGGTCCAGCCGTTTCTGAGATACCGAGCTAAATGTTCGAAAAATGGCAGTTTTTGAGAGAAATAAACATCCGATTTAAATAATTCAAAAAACTTTCTGCTTGTGTTGACGAAACGATCGTTTTGGGAAAAAACGTCGATTTACGGCACTGATGGCACAAAATCTGTTTCAAACACACACAAACCTACTTTTTACAAATTTGTTCGCATTCGATCCAGAATGGAAACGTCGAGAATTATTGAGAAAACATAAAATCGCCGAGAATCGGATTTTTTGATGAAAACAAACTTCTCCTTCGGGAAGTTAATAACCGAGTAATGTTTAGAATGAATTTAGAACAATATCATTTTATTTGATGTTGATTATTGTGCTGATTACAATTTAGATCCACACTTGAATACAACACTTGAAAAAAATGCTTGAATAGAACATGTACTAGGTTGTTGGTGCCATATTAAATCAATTACATTGGTGTTCTTGACCATATTCATTGCTCTTGACTTGATTCATTTCTCGAGAAAAGTGGTGGGCTGAAAGTAGATTCTGTCCGCTTTTTTATTTCAGTGAATAGATCAATCAACGAAACTGTTTCTTCGAGCAATAATATTTGTTTGAACGATCTATATGTTTGGATTAAGGAAACACAAATACAAGAGGAACAAGCTAATCAATTATTAAAAATAATAAATAAACATTTTGATGCAAACTTGCCCGATGATGTGCAGAGTATGGCACAAATGATTGAAAAATATGAAAAACCTCAAATCGCAACTGCTCTTGACTACCATCATCCCTCCTCAACTATTGAGGAGCAATCTGTAGTATTAAAATAATAAGAAAGTATTAAAGTAATAAATTATTAAAACTATTGATAAAAGCTGTATATTCAATAGGAAATAATGAACAAGCCATTCAAAATGGTATACCACCGAACATTGAGGAAAAGCTTGAATCTATAGCAAGTAAGTATTTTGTTTATCATTATTTTCTTAATAATATCAGAAATTGTACATAAGCCCACAATTTGCTTAGTCTTCTGCTTTTTTTGGTAGGTTGGAGAGAAAAACAGAGTTTTGGTACTAAATCAGTACATACGAGTACTATTTTTGCTATGCTATTGTGAGCTTATTGAAAATAGCTCAAAAATGCACTTCTTGCTCCATTATAATGTTTAATAAACAATATTTCATTCTAACTTTCTGAAAAAAAATATGTTTTTATCAGCAAATCCTATTTGCTAATTTTGTGTTCTCAACTCAATAACTACTTGTTTCAAGTTATTTTGAACAATTTGCCACTAAATTTTTCAATGTCAACGTTTTTATTGTATTAAAATATTAATCGTGAAGTTCATTTTATCAAGCAAAGATAAGCCCGAAAAGTCATTAAATCACTTGTCGACAATGTCGGAGAAAATTACACTTCATCTTCAAGAAATGATTGAAAATCAAATTGAAATTTGTATGTTTTCAGTTTCAGACGAAGAGGAGCAAATGGCAGTGATACCATAAGAGTCTAAGCGAAATAGAGGAGTTTGAAAAAAAAGGTTGAAAAATGAAAAATTTGCTTTGGACTTGGTAATATATATATATATATATATATATATATATATATATATATATATATATATATATGATAAAATTGTTTCTTGGGCATCCATCCAATAATTAATTTTAAATAATTTTTTTTTTAAATTTATTTGTATGCACTGAAGATGGGTCAAATCTGGACCCGAAACGTATGTTCTCTTAATTAAAACATTTTGCATTAAAACTGTTTTTTTAATTATTGGATGGATGCCCAAGAAACAATTTTTATCATATTATTTCACCATCTGAAGAAAAACCTCTCGCTTTATATATATATATATATATATATATATATATATATATATATATATATATATGTATTAACAAAGTCTAATAATCGGGCATAACATCAATAAAAAACATGAATTTCTTTCAAAAATTTATTTTAAATCCATACGTTTCGGCTATAATCCTAGCCTTCATTCAGTGGAAACTAAAAATAAAATTAAAAACTAAAACAATTGAATTGGAGTGAAAAGAAAAAAATAAAATAGTAATTAGTACTTACAATTAGTTGATCTTAGTGTTAAATTGGAAAATTTTAATAATCATTATTACATTATGAAATTACACAATATTTTCACAAAATACTGATTTGAAAAAATCACAAATGAATAGTGTGTTATTCGTAGACTGGTTGAAGATGTAATGGAGAAAGTCATTTTTTAAAAATATTTTTACCAAGATTCTGCACATGTGTGGAACGAATTGTAAAACCTTTGCGCGAACGCTTTTATTGTTTTGTAAGAAATTTGGAAATGTTATCTAAATAGAAGAGATTTGTGTCGCACAGCGTGTTGAGTTCATTCCGTTTATTTATTGTCTTATTGTTATAAATAGTTAAAAAAGATCCCTCTATAATTCTTCGTTTAAATAAATTTTGTTCAAATTGTAGTATAGTCGGATTAGAAAAGTCCATATTGTGTTTTAAAGTGTATATATGGTCTGCAAGAACAGTTTTGAATTGTTTGGGTTTTTTGAATTGTTTTTATGTTGTTGTAACCGTTTATTGAGGTTCTGGCTAGTTTCTCCTATGTAAATTAAATTACAGTCTAAACAATTTATTTGATAGACGAGATTTCTGAGTCGTTCGATATTAAATGGGGTTTTTGTTTTTGTAAAAATAGTGCTAGTAGTTGTACTAAAATTGGTTACAAGTCGAAGTCCAGATTTATAAAAAGTTTTTCCAAAGAACATACAATTCTTTAATGTATGGCAAACATATTACACCAGAATGAGTTTCTGAGTCAGGTAAATCGTTATGTACTGTGCAATTGTCCATTTTATTCAAAAGGTACGTTCGTCTGTTACTAGTTACGGAATTTATAAGTTTTAGGGGATAAGAGTTATCTGTTTAAAATTTTTGTAATTAATTTGATGTTGTTGTCCCAAAATGTTTTGTCCGATAGAAGTATTGCGTGGTCCGTTAGATTTATTATAGTACCTATTTTCATTTTGAGTGGATGATAAGAAAAGTAATTAAGGTAGCGTCCGGAATTAGTTGGTTTTTGATACCAATTTGTTATTAGTTTGTTATCTGTAGTACGTATAAGTTTTATGTCTAAGAAACTTATCGAGTTCATTGTCTCCAATTCCACTGTAAATTTTAATTTTTTATTGACGTTATTAAATTGATCAATTATCATAGTGACATCATCACTAGGGATACAAGTGATAATGTCATCTACATAACGGTAATAAAAAATATGTTTATTGTAATTTTTAAAAATTGTATTTTCAAGGAGTTGTAAGGATATTTCTGCTAGAGATGGACTTGCTGGGGACCCCATTGGCGCCCCAAAAAATTTGATAATAGAAAGAGCCATTGAATTCAAAATAAGTGTTAGAGACAATGAACTTGACAGTATCACTGAACCAGTGTAAAGATAAAGAAGTCAACGGGGAAATTTCATTCCATCGGATTGTTATTGCGTCTAAAATAAGGTCTAGGGGTACATTAGTAAAAAGTGAGACTACGTCTAAGCTAATTAGTTTGTAGTTGTCTGGTATATAATTTATCTTGTGTTTTAAGTCAGTAACGAGTTCATAAGAATTTTTTATGTAGTGTGGTGATTGTTTTGTTATTGTAGTTAAAATGTTACTTATGTATTTTGAGAGTTTATATAGGGGAGTATTAATGTCGGAAACTATTGGTCTAAAAGGTAAATTATTTTTGTGGACTTTGGGAAGGCCATAAAGTCTGGGAAAATATGGGTGTAAATTTTTCAGGTCAGAAGTTATCTCTTTTGTTAGTTGTTTGTTTGTTGTAAGTTTGTCTAAAAATTTATGGCACGTGCGGTTTATGTAGTCAGTTGGATCGTTATTGGTAATTTTGTAAGTATTAGTTACATTTTTTCACAATTTAAAAAAAATTCTAAGCTCAATTACTCATCTGAAATACCAAAGTCAATTTATACATTCTGCTTGGACATTTTTTGAAGTTCATATCCCAATTTCAGCAAAAATGTGTAAAGTGTAAAACATTTGGTAACATACTTCTAATTCTTTCTTATGGTTTTATGTTAAAATTATCTACAAATTTATCTAATAAAATTATTTTAAATCTTATATATCGAAAAAGATAATTACATCTAAACAACTATACACAGATTGTGCATTCAACTTGAACGGTTTCAAGTTTATACCAAAAATTGTAAAAAAAAACAAAGTTTTATGAAGTCGAAAAATTATAATTTATCATTGAAATAATAATTTATATTATTTATATAATAAAATCAAATATATGCAAATGCACATAAATTAATTAATATATTAATAATTTAGTACGAAATAATATTACAACGTAATTGGAACCACGTATTTCAGAAAATTAAATTTTGTATAGTCTGATTTCAAAATTGATGAAATTGAATAGTCCAATGTACAAAACTTATGCAATTTAACCAGATAACTGCAATTGACGGATATACTCGTCATGAAGATGTGGCAGAATTTTTTGTATTGACGAGTATAGTCGTCATACGAATAAAACTGTCACCATTTGCTATTTTAATTACATTTATTGAAAAGGGCTAAAAATATTATGAATGTTCATGTCCCTTAGAATATTCTGAGGCTATGACTATACTAGGCTGCAGTTTTTTTATATATATAAATAATTTAAATTATTATTTATAATAATTTATATTTATATAATTTATATATATATATATATATATATATATATACGGGGTTTAACAACATACATAGAGAAATGTATGAAAAAATTCCAGAACACAATTTTGAATTTTATTACTTTTATGTTACGAACACATTAACCATTTCAAAAACAAATGTTTTAAAAATTATTCATAAATAATTTTATAAAATTATATCTTGAATGAGGTAATTTATTTAGAATATATTTTTGAAATTTTGGAAATTTTGCTTTTTATAATTTTTTATATTTTTTTTATATCATATTTTTATAAAACTATTTTTTCAGGCAATTATCAGTCATAATAAAAACATCTTTTTTATAGATGATTAATAATACCATATACTATGCTTAAAAGAATAATAATAAATAGTAATGAAGAATGTTTTCATTCTATTTGCAATCTCAAAAATACCAAGACAATAAAGACGCTTATATCAAAGTTTTTTTTATTTAGTTCGCTTTCCCGCCAGATCAGATTAATACATGGAAAACAGCCAAAACAGTTTTACAGTAATTTTCAATGCACATTTTGCCCAAAGATATTACATACTCCTGTTTCTTTGCAAAGTTACATCAAAACCTTCCATTGCTCAACTCCCAATATTTCTTTACAAGACTCCAATATCAACCGCACATTTTACAATAATTTTAGAATTAATCCTGAAACATCTCTAGCACTTCATTCTTATGCTTTGCCTCATTCTCTAATTCCTTCCACAGACATTCTATCAAATGCTCTTCCTTCGTCACCTATTCCTTCTACATACGCCCACATTCTTACAAACGACCCCTACAAGACCCACACCAAATAATATTTTATCGCTGCACTCTCGGAAGGTGTTTACAAGTATTGAATAAATAAATAAATACTATTTAAATATGTTTAATATTACATCCACAAAAATTACAATAATTGACAGTTTATAGGATCTATAAGGGCTCTTCGGATTACCTGTCCCATTGAGGATTGTGGGAAGGCCTATACGCTCAATATTTTAATTGCAATCGGTCTTACACACATCAAAT
This sequence comes from Ctenocephalides felis, assembly GCF_003426905.1. Classification (NCBI taxonomy): domain Eukaryota; kingdom Metazoa; phylum Arthropoda; class Insecta; order Siphonaptera; family Pulicidae; genus Ctenocephalides; species Ctenocephalides felis. Next base: position 54,014 of record NW_020538481.1, read on the forward strand.
AAAAGAAAAAATTTCAAGGGGTACCAAAAAAATTGGACATGCTTGTCCCTCACGAATCATATGCAAGATATATAATGACGGACATGTTAAATGTGATTACTGGAAGACGTATGTGGAACATGAAAAATTTGACAAAATATGTGCGACTGAACCAAAATTTGATAAATAACATCAAAGGTATAGTTAAAGATTATTTAGTTTTATGTACGAAATTTTTGTTAATTTTTTATTCTTATTATAACTTTTTCAGAACAAATTAAGGCTGGCGTTGATAATGATTTCATTCTAAAAAACATATGTGAAGCTTGTTACAATAATAAAAATACGTTTAGAAATAAAAATGATTCAACAAGTGTAACTACTTGGGTTAAGGAGAACCAACAAAAGAAAACCTTTAAAGTGTTATTTTATAAAGGAATTAATACAACTAATTATGGACTTGGCAATGATGACTTTATTCTTGTAATTATGACAAACATGCAGGCGCAAACGTTATTGGAATTTGGCACAGACAAGATATGCGTTGATGGTACGCACGGGACTAACAGTTATGGTTTTCAATTGCAATACGCATACGCATAAATTTGGGAGTGGGATTCCTGTTGCCTTTTGTTTCTCAAACAGACAAAATGAATTACTTTTTCAAATTTTTTTTCAGCAAATTTCTGAGGCAGTAGGAAAAATAAAGGCTAAAACTTTTATGACAGATAATGCTCCGGCATATTTCAATTGCTGGTCACACGTTATGGGGTCACCAGAAAACAAATTATTGTGTTCATGGCATGTGTCCAGGAATTGGAAAAGAGCAAAGATCAGAAGTAGACAAAGACAGACGCAAGTTTATGATAAATTAATTAGAGATTAAAAATTAAGAGATTAAAATGATTTTAAATGAAGAGGAATTCTCGAGCAGTTTAAATGATAACCTGAAGGAGCTTGAAGAAGATGTGTGTTACACAGTCATTCGCAAAATATTTCAGGAAGGCTTATTATAAGCGCACAAAGACCTGGGCATATAGTTTTAGAAAAGGTCTGGGTGTCAATACAAATATGTTTTTGGAAAGCTTCCACAATCAGTTGAAAAGTAGATTGATGAAAGGAAAATACTCTAAAAGAATGGACAAAGCGATCGAATATGTACTACTATATGAAAGAGATGTTTTTCAACAATGGAACCGAAGGCTGTGTGGTCATATACTTTCTACGAGACAGAGATATCTACAGCATCCACACAAGAAGTAGGACAGTACTGCCAGGCAATATTACGGAGGTCAAGAAAAGTAAAGAATGGAATGTGCTATCAACGACTGCTGATGTTGCACCATACGTGGTACGGCTGAACCGTGAAATATACATATAATCAACATGCTTGAGGTGTGAACCATGCAAAATATGTTTCCATACATATTCTTGCACATGCATTGACTATTTAATTAGATCAACAAGCATGTGCAAGACTATTCCCATCTGACACTGGGTTTAAACGTCGGCTTCGAGAAAAGGATACGAAAGAAAAATCAGAGCACTTCAGTATTCAGAGCAATTCAAGAATAGGGGAAATTGAAAACCATGAAAATAATAATGGATATTCTGACAAAATGAAGCACATGGGATATGAAATTAGAAAGTTGTAGAAAGTGGCGTGGGTCTTATAAAGTTGAAAGTTGAAACATATTTTACTGATCTTTTCGAAGATCTATCAACATTTGGGATCATGCTTATTAAAGCCGGCCACAGACGTAACTGTATGCATGTGCAACTGAATGAATGCGCAACTGTCAAATAATAAATGTCAAAACATAACCTAAAAATATATCTTTGTGATAATTGATATTATTTTTTACTGAATTATTTGTGATTAGTAGATTATTATATTTTTTTTATCAAAATTAGTGCAGAAATAGATGACGATTTTATGGCCATGTCATTTGTATTTGCCCCAAAAAAAATGGAAAATAACTAAAAGGAGATCTATTTGGTGCAAGGAATGGCTAAGAAAAAGGGAACTGTTTTCGCATATAAATCTATTAAATAAATTCAAAGTAGCGCCAAGGGATTGGCACAATTTTCTTCGCATGGACGAAGAAACTTATTTAAAATTGCTAAAGATGGTTTTACCTCTAAGTAGAAGACAAGATACTATTATGCGTAAAGCTATTTCGCCACACGAAAAGTTGACGGCAACATTAAGATTTCTTGCTTCTGGAAGGAGTTATGAGAATTTAAAGTTCACAACATTAATATCTCCTCAGGCATTGGGTGTAATTATTCCTGAGACGTGTGAAGCTATATCTAAAGTACTGGAGAAAAATTATTTCAAAGTGAGTATAAAAGTCAGTATGCTGTGGCGTAACTATAGGGTGGCGTGGGTGGCAAATTGCCACGGGCCCACGACCTAAGGGGGCCCCAGCCCAGGAAACCGGGGACTCGGAAATACATTTTTACGCTGTACATAAATTTTATTTCACTTGAAACTTATATTTTATATTTTTTGCTTGCATCAAACTCTCATTCGGGCGATTGATGGCAAACACATAGACATTATTCCTCCTAGTGGAAGCGGATCTTATTATTATAATTATGAATGTCCTCATAGTATGGTGCTACTTGCAATAGTAAATGCAAAGTACCAATTCATCGTGTGTGACTTTGGAGTTAAGGGCAGGATATCAGATAGAGGTATACTCCAAACAACCGAACTCTATGACAAGCTCCAGAAAAATGAATTGGAGATTCCATCACATGAACCAATCAAAAATAGTTCTGAAATACTGCCATACGTATTTATTGCTGATGATGCTTTTGCTTTGAGAACGAACATGATGAAACCATTCCGTCATTCAGATCTTACTTCAAAAGATAAAAAGATTTATAACTATCGTGTTTGTAGAGATAGACGCATTGTGGAAAATGCTTTTGGTATATTGGTTTCTAGATTTAGAATATTTAAAACACCAATAAATGTCGAGCCAAATAACATTGATCGAATAGTACTGGCAAGTTGTGCTTTACACAATTATTTGATGTCTAATTCTACTAACTCATATACTTATGCAGAATGTTTTGACCGAGAAAATATGAAACAGGGATGTATTACACCGGGGTCGATTTCTAATGATTCAAATATGAAACATTTAAATCAACGATATTTAGGAAATAGTCCAAATGCCGCAAAAATCGTAAGGGAAAAATATGTGCATTATTTCAACAATGATGGAAGCGTGCCTTGGCAAGACAACTTTATTCATTGACATTATAAAAATTATCATTATTTATGTTATCCTTTGAATCGTATAATGAATAATTTAATAAATAAAGTTACTGTGAACTTACTTGATCGAAATTAATCCCTGATATATTAGAAACATGGGCCCGTGGTACCGAATGAACATAGAATTTTGAAATACCATAATTTCGGTTCGTACACATTATGATAAAAATATTTTTAAAATAAAAAAATATAATGTTGAATAATAACATAACCTATATAAAATTATAAATATGATATTCCTATTCTATTTTTATCAATTCTGCAATACAATAAAGAATTTAATATTTAGTAATCTAAAAGTCTATGCTTTTATTATTTAACAAATATGTCCCATTCGATATTGTGTATGCCTCAAATACAGTCACTTGGAATTTAAGTAATTTTAGAAAATAATTTATCTGGTTTCCGAAAACTGTGTCGTTAGTTGATTTCGGAAATAATATTTTTGTGCTGTCTATATTTTGCTTTCTTATGTTTTGTGTGATATTTTGTGAACACTAATTTTGTGCCAGATTGAAATCTTATATTTCAATGACAACACAATTACTTTGTGTAATGAACATTTTAGTGATTTAATATTTGCTAACATATTATATTATTACTTGCAAATTGTATAGCAGTCTATTCATTTGTTTGTGTTTTGTGTGTTTTTTGCGAACTCTAATTATGTGTCAGTTGAACTTGCTATTTTTTTTTTATTTTGATAACAATTTAATTTGTTGAGCGTATATTTTAGTGGTTCATTATAATTTGTTAATATAATTGAAATTATAATATCGCAAAATTGCAAGAATTACAATTAATGTTTGACGAAAATTGGTGTGCAAAAAGGTCGTTTTAAGTAAGGATGATAAACAATTGTACAGTAGTTCTACAGACAAAACTATTTTAATTGGTGATATTTTGTGTGCTACGTGTAGACTAATTCCTTATAGAAACTCTAGTAGCAGAACGAGCATATGCAATGCAAATAATTCAGTGCTTAGTGGTAGTGATAGTAGTTCTGTAAGTGCATTTTGTAGTGAATACGATTGTAATATTTTTGAAAAAAGTGATATTTGTTGAACTTTGTCTTAATCGAATAGCATCGACCCATCGACATTGTTCAATTTGTAATAATATATCCAACCTTGTTACAATTCCTTTAGAGGCTAGAATTCATGTATGCGCAAAGGCCAGAATTTATATTCCTACAGGTAATCGTACCTGTAATAAGCATTTGTTCGGTAATTTTTTTTATACAACAGTCGCGTATTTATTCAAATACAAGCTATGTGCCTTAGAAAGAAGTGTCCTTTTTTTAAAACAGCTTAAAGTTCAAACCAATCGCTATTTAAACAGATGGAAAATTTTGCTGTCACCGAAGAAAATAAAAATATTAACAGGATTTTATCCGGAAGTTATATATAATATGTGTTATCATGGAATTAAGTAATATGTTTAAATCAATGAAAGACAACAAGAAACGTTATAAGCATAAGTAATTTTTTTTATTTAAATTAAGAACCGGAAACTCTAACAATGTTGTCGCCGCTATTTTTAATATTTCTAAAAGTCAAGTTTTTCATTACTATTCTCAAATTTTAAATGGATTTGAAAGGGACATATTAGTTCAAAATTTTGGATTAGAGTCTTTTACAAGAGACCAATTAATTTTGGAGACTTCGTAAAATTCAAAAAAAAAATCCGTTATTTGCCTGAAGATCGGTTAGTTTTAATATGTGACGGTACCTGCATACGTCATGAAAAAAGCACAGATAATGAGTACTAAAGAAAGTTGTTTTCAGGCCAGAAACTGGTTCCATTGTGTAAACCATTCACGATTTGCACAACAAATAGTTTTGTCGTTGACTTCTTCGGGCCCTTTCTGGCAACACAAAATGATGCAAATATTATGAAAATTATATTGAAAGATTCGCACGGAATCGGCACTTTTTTGCATCAAGATGATATTTTTTTTTAGTTGATCGTGGATTTCGTGATGCTATTTATGATATGAAATCAGCACGTTATGTTCCTTTTATGCCATGTTGTAAAGGCAAAAGAAAACAACTTACGACTGAAGATACAATGAATCCAGAAGGATAACTAAGCTCCCATGGGTTGTCGAAGCAGTGTACGTCAATATTTCACAAAGATATCGATTGCTTCATCATACACTAGACAATAAAGCACTGCCTAAAGTGAAAATATTGTGTAAAATTGTTGGTTTTCTACATAATAAGTATGAAAAGCGGCCGTCATCGGATGGAGATTTGGCGGATGAAGTTATCAATTACATGAATATACGCAACATACCAAATTCTTTATCAAATGAAGTCATTGAAAAAAGATGGAGTAGACGAGCGACAACACTAGAACTTTTTCATTGTCTATTAGGCTTCCCCCCACACTTAAATGAACGAGAACTCAAAATTCTATTTACAGGCTCCTACCAGTTATCCCAAGCGGTATCCTATCTGGCTGAAATGTTAAATAATGACAGTCAACCAAAGATATATTTTGCGAAAGAAAATTCTAATATAATTGGACAGAATATTCAATCACGGCATGTTAATAGGAAAACCTATAATGTCTATATAGAGTACACACCACCCGTAACCGTGAACTAGTAGAACCAGTTGTCCTAACGGATTAAGGACTGTTGGTTGCTGCTTTCACACTTACGCTATTATATATTATTTTTCATATGCAAGATATTTATCGCAAATTATACGCCCGTCTGAAATACTATCTAAAATATTTATCACTGAAAAAACCTCAGTTTCTATAAACAATGATAGCGATTATGATCAAAAGTATCTTAATTCACTTCCATATTAGTATGATAGGTATAAAAACCATACACTTATATAATATTTTCATTATTTTGTTAGTTATTTATGTTAATGATATAAAATATTAAACATAAAATGTGCATGTACAATGTATAGAACAAATAATATCTAAATTTAAAAGCATTATATATGAATATAAACATATATTCGCATATAATTGATAATCGATAACTATGTTTCTAATATAGCTCTATTTTTCATCTTTTATTTAGGAATATAATACGAAATATTAATCATATAATATATTTGTAGATTATGAAACAAATGAACTTGAAATAATTTATTACACACATGCAACCATACCAGAGTTAAGTAGTTTTGGTGTTGAAATTGTTGCGGATACATCGTCACATGTGTTTTCCTCAGATAAATGCGCAGCCAATTACCTAATTCTATAGCCGCATGACATCAGATGCCTTTCATCCTCTATATTTCAAATAAAGTCAAGGAAATGCTACTTTTTATGTCGACAGTTTTTTCATTGCGGTAAAAAATTCTAAACTACACAAGCTCATACCTTTACCAAATGGATACAATACGATTTTCAGAGTTCACTCTCGTTTTCCGGAAATTTCAATGTTCACTTCTACTTAGAACTCTTAAAGGTTTGTTAAGACTTAAGCTGATTGAAATGAATGCGCCAGTCGTAGGCTTAGAAGTAGAAGTTAATCAAGATGATATTTTTGCGTCTTTCCCGAAACGAAGACGATACGAGATGTTTATTTAGCGAGGAGTTATTCCAATACAATTTTCTCAGGTTGGATCTTTACTGGCCGCTGACGTAGTACTACGTCATTTGTTCGCTATCCGCCGACGTAGTAATGCGTCACTACATCCAGTTGCAGTAGCCGGTGTCGTAGTAGTACGTTTACTGAGTAACAGTGCTTGTGTTGTCATCATAGAGTCGATTTATTTTAAGTTTTTAATTAAATATTTGCAATTATTTACTACAATGGAAACAACAAACAGGGTGTTGAATATAATATTGACAATGATACTAGTGAGGTGTA
>NW_020538481.1:62131-92124 GCF_003426905.1 Ctenocephalides felis
TCCTTGATCTTATTTTAATTCCTTCGTTACGAGTATCATATAATTTTCTAATTGTGGCTTTTGTTTCTTTAATTATTCCCACATTTCACCATTATTATTGTAATTTACAATTGCCTCCTCAAATACATTTTCAAAAAAATTTATTGTATTATTGAAATCTATTGCATTTTGTCTGGAGAAATTTTTTGCAATGTATTTTAATTTGCTTTTAACTTTATTTTTTGCCACCAATCAATTACATTCGTACATGATGAAATTTTAACAATTTTTTCCCATTCTTGTCTAAATAAATTATCAAAATCTTCGGATTTAAGTATTTTGTGTTCATTTTCCATTAACTTTTTCCAAAAAATGGCACTGATGTCACAACTTTCAATTTTAGAACTACCGCATTATGGTCTGAAAAGGTTACTGCAATTACTTTACAATTAACTATTCTATTTTTTATTAAAGTGTCAGTATAAAATCTATCTAATCTTGAAGCTGAATCGCCCCTAATAAATGTAAACCCATTATCTTTCTTATTTAAATACTCCCACGCATCTTTTAATTTAATTGGTTTAACAATCTTTTTAGTGCTGCACTACAATTTGTTCTTCCTTTTTGGTCCTTGGCATTTAATACACAGTTAAAATCGCCTGCGATCATGATATTAGATTTGTTTGGTCCTATTACACTGGCTATATCTTCTTCAAATAATTTCTCCCTTTGTGGACGCTGACCATTACCGGCATGGGCATATATATTTACTAAATTTAAATCATCTATGTTAGCACCTATTATTCTAAAATTTTCATAAAGGATTACATTTTTATTTCAATTCCTGGTCTTGTCAATATGGCTGTACCTCTTTGATTTTCATTAATGTTTACTATACCTTCATATGGTTTAAAAAATCTTAAATCGTTTTCATTTATTTCTTGTAAAAATATTATATCTAAGTCATTATCTGTTATAAATTTTTTCAGTAATATTTTAGTCGTTAAACTTCTAATACCATTTATATTTATTGTGGCAATATTTCTGATTTTAATTATTCATCAATATGTGTTGTTAAAAAGGAATTTAAAAGAAATTTAAGTTATATAGTTTTTAATTTTGTTATTTCTTTATTTATTTCAGGATTAGGTGTTTCATAGTGATCTGTCTTCTTCTGACATATCTATATCTGAATCCTGTAGATACAATTCATTGAAGAAATTGGCGTATTTATATCCATGTTTTCAATTATATCCTTCATTACTTCCTCTGTATTTGGGGTTGTTATTTTAATTTTTTTATTACTAATAGGCGTTTTTTCTGTTTCATTTATGCTTTGTTTTCCTTTTTCCTTTTCTTCTTTTTGTTTTGTTTTTTTATATTCAGTCATATAATTAGAACTTTCTTTGTTTTTTATAATTATTATTTTTTCTTCTTTTTTATTATTTTTTCTTCTTCATTTTTTCTAATTTGTTCATTTTTTCCTTTTGGGTAACAACAATTTTATCTATTATGTTTCTTCATTATTATTCACTATTGGTTTATTTTTCACTAAATCTTTTAATCTTTCTCCTATTTTTGAGTTCATTGTACATTCTTTTTTCACGTGGCTTGTTTCTCCACATTTAAAACATTTTCTTGGTTGTCCTCTAATTATTATCGTTGTGTTTTTTCCATTCACTTTAATCATGTTTGGAATTTCTTTTGTTACTTCTATTAATAAGGTTCGATTTCCAGTGTAGCAGTTTATAAAGCCTTCTCCTGTCCATATATCTTCTTGGTACTTTAATATTTTGTCGTACTCTGACATTATTTTCCTTATTTGTTCTTCTGATGTCTCCCATTGTACATTTAACAGTTTTATCCACTGTGGGGCGGTTCCCTAGGTTCACTATATTCAATTTCATAACACTGATTTTTATCGGACTTAAATTTTATATTAGTTTCATATTTACTTTTAATTTTATTTATAATTTTCTCATTATTAAATTTCACATTTAATACCTTATTTTCCATGGATATTCGTATATACAGCTGACATCTTCATAAATACTATTTAAAATTCCTTTCAACCACAAATGAGCATTTAATGGCGAAATTAATCCTTCAATTACTTTGAAGTTAAATAGAAGTGTGTTTTTCCATTATATAGTTATTAAAATAACTGTTTTAATATAAATGTACACAAGGCAAGCCTGGATTTTTATTTTGTGTGTTTATTTTGTTACGCAATCGATGTGTTCACTTCGAATGTTTAACACAAACTGTCTGTCGGGTCACCAATTATGTAGGTAAACAAATGTTGATAATAATATATATTTATACTTATTATTTACACTACATATAATACAAGCGATAAGCGGAGAGTGAGTGAGAATTATTCGATGATAGGTCTGGGTTTTATATCCAATCCAATATCAGTGGTTCCTGGAGGTGGTCAATTGGAGGGTTGCTACAAGGTTTTGAATAATATCGGCCAATAATTGAGTCTAAGAATTGCATTAAAGATGTAGGTAAGTAAAATAAATCCTTCTCTAAGGGAGTTCTTTAAGCATTAAGCTTGAAATTGAATCTATTCCTACAGCTTTTTTGTTTTTAAGACGTTGAATTTCTTTTTCACGGTAAAGAATCTAGTTTTGTTATGGTCTGAGGTTGTGTTTTCAGAATTAGTAATATTAAAATTTGACTTGATATCATTAACCGAAAAGGCAGATGATAGATAATTAGCAAACAGGTTTGCTTTTTTAGAGTCACTTCTTGCCCAAGAATCGGAAGCGTTTAATCTTATTGATGGGTGTTTAGTTGCAGGTCTTCTTCTGTCAGATAGTGGCTTCCATAAGCTGTTATCAAATCTAGTCAATCTGGAAGCTGTTATCAAATCTACAATCTGGAAACATAGTAGTAAAGTTAGTATTGATCATTTTCACTAATTTTAGTTCTCAATAAGTTATTCATTCCATTTAGTATTATTTATTTATTTATTTATTTATATATTATTTTCATATCTCAGTCAGACAGGGATATCTGGTAGAGAGATTATGAAACAATTTTCTTATTTTATATATACATATCATTTGTCTATTCATTACTACATTATAAGATTTATTATAATTAAAATATCTATTCAATCTTCAATTTCCTTATAATATTCTTTATTTTTCTTTAATTTGTCGTTATCATGGTCATCTAAATCGTTGGGCAATACTATATATTTACTAGCGCTCAATATGACATTTCCTCTCAATTTCTTCTTTCTATTATATTGAATGTGAAAATTACTGTGTTGTCTATGTAGTGTTCATATATATCTTGATTTGTGGCTTTTGTTGTACTTGTTTTATTCCATTATAATTCATTTGTGTATAATTTGCATTTCTCTATTTTTATTATGTTGTTTAGTGAATGAATATTTGTTTCTGTTTATAAGTATTTAGTGGGTGTAAAGGTAGAAGATTATACGATATTTTTATGGCTTTGTTAATTATTCTCTGTATATCATTTAAGTTAGCTTCAGTTGTTCGACTCCAAGTATTTATTCCATATAAAATTATGGGTATTATATGTACTTTTAAAATCAATATCTTATTGTTTTCCCGAAAGAATGGTTTCTTTTTAAAGCTCCTGTTAATGCCGCTATCTTCTTTTTAATTTCATTTATATGGTTTGTCCATGTTAGCTTTTCGTGTATCACAAGGCCCAAGTATTTTATATATTCCACTTCTTCTATTTCTGTATTATTTATTTTAATATTTGTTTTAGTAATTTTCTTACTTTTTTCTGTTTAAAATGTATATACTTAGTTTTTCCAATGTTGATCGTTAATTTATTTTCAATTAGCCATTCAGAATATAATTTTATGTCTTTGTTAATAATTTCTTCTAATATTTTTTCATCTTTGTCTGCATAGAGAGACTATGGCAGTATCGTCGGCGTATAGGATGTATTTTCCCATCAATTTTGTCTCTTGAAGATTGTTTGTATCGATGAGATACAGTAAAGGTCCTAGAACTGAGCCTTGTGGGACTCCACAGTTTACTTAGCGTCTGTCACTTGCCACGTTATCAACCATGGTCCTTACTTGTCTTTCTGATAGGAAATCTTTGATAATGCTAAGTGACAAACCTTCTAATCCCAGCTCTATTAGTTTCATAATTAATATATTATGATCCACCGTATCGAAAGTTTTTTTAAGTCTATGTATATCGCTACTTTATGCTTATTTTCTTCAAGGTGCTCACTTATGGTATTAGTAAAATCCATCAATGCACCTTGAGTATTTGATGACAGTAAAAAACCATATTGATTTTTGTCATTTTTTGAATGAGAAAATTAAGTAATCTTTCTTTTATTACTTTTTCATATATTTTGGTGAATGTGTTTGTCATTGTTATGGGTCTGTAGTTATTTGGATCTATTTTGTTTCCTGTTTTAAAAATTGGTTTTATTGTAGCCATATTAAGGCATGATGGAAAAACGCCACATTCTATGTATCTATTTATTAAAACAGCAAGTAGTGGAGCTATTAGATTTATTATTTTTTTAGTGATTCTTGCTGTTATCCTGTCTTCCCCATGTGCAGCGTTATTTTTCAGATTTTCAACATTTTTTTTATTTCTTTCTCATCTGTTAATTCAAAAATTTGGATTTTGTTTTTAGGTCTGTGCATTGATGGTTTATAGTTGCAGCAAAATGTTTGTTGAGATACTCCGCAATGCCTTCCTTTTCTGTAAGAAATATATTTTTATTCTTATGCTGTGTTTTTTCAATGTTTTCTTTATATTCATTTTTATTTTTCTCCTCCTAATGTTTTATTTATTAGTTTCCATATTTTTTGAGAGTCACTTTCACATTTTTTTGTTTTTTCTTTTGTTTCTTAGTATAGTCTTTTTGTTTTGTAGATCATATTTTTTATATCTTTTTTATGTTATTATATTTTATTTTTATGGCATTATATTTGCTTACTTCATTTAGATTGCATTTCTTTAAATTATTGTAAAATTTGTTTTCGTATTTCATTAAGTTAATCATTTCTTCTGTTATCCAGGTATCTTCTCTGGCTCTTATTGTTTCTTTGATCTTATTTTCTTTTGCTGCATCCTATATAATTTTTATTAAATCCTCTAATTCATCCACTATTTTACAGTCTAACTTATAAGCTATTGTCTTTTCTAGTCCTTCTAAATCTATGCTATATCTTGTTATTTTATGCATTTTTGGTTTGATTCTCGGCGTATTTTGTATAAATACTGTTATCATTTTGTGATAAGATATTTCTGTGTCTTCTATTTCTATATTAATCTTCTTTTTATAATTAGATATAATATGGTCAATTATGGATTTAGTGTTTTGAGTCTCCCTTGTGGCGTATTGGCTATCTATATTATTTATTATTTTGTATTCTGATGATTCTATAATATCTTTGTAACTATTTGATATATTATTGTTTGAATAAAATCTAAATTCATATCACCTATTATTATTGTATTTTTGCCATTTACTTCCATATTTTTTTCTATTAAATTTATCAGATCCTGTTTATTATTATTCGGAGGGTTGTATATAACATTAAACTTTATAACAGGGTTCATATTTGTTACTTCTATTTTCAATAGGTCTATGTTATTTTATTATTATTTTCTATGACAGTACAGTTTAGTTCATTTCTTACGAATATTGCTATTCCTCTTCCTCTTCCTCTTTTCTTTTCTCTGCATTTGTAAATACCTCTAAAGTTTTTTAAATTGAAGTATTCTTTTTCTTCTTGGTATATCCAAGTTTCTGTCAATACTAAAATTTGGCAATTTTCATTTTTATTCATAATTATTTCTAAATCATCTATTTTATTTCTTAAGTTTTCTTGTTATTGCTGTTATATTTATTCATTTTCTTGAATTTATCCATTATAATTCGTCGACATTCTTACCATTTTGACTCTGTGTTGATAAACACGAACATTCTGTTTCATTAGCATTATGCACCGTATTAAAATTTGATTTGTATTTTACATTGGCGTCTGTGCAGTTTATGCATTTCTCAGATTTGATCTTACAATCTCTTATGTTATGCTCATCCGCACAGTTTGCACAGTACATCTTGTTTTTGCATTCTGCTGCCCTGTGTCCATAGGCCTGACAGTTATAACATCTAGATTCACATTATTTTCTAACATTTTTCGTATGTTTTGTCAGATGTTACGATATATGTAATCCAATTTTCTGTTTTTCGTGATTTCCTTTGGTATATTAGTTTAATTGATCTGTGTTATTTATATTGTAATTATATTCTATCATTTCATTTATTATTTCTGTGCCGTACATATATTGCCTTGGAGCATTTGTTATAATAAGTCGCGGATTTCTTTGTTTCTTCATATATATTTCGTATTCGCTTCCAATTTTTTGTATCATTATATTCTGCTAATGTTATGTTTCTTCAATTGTTGAGGCCTTAATTATTAAACCCTCGCTACTAATGTTGTTTTTTGATCTTACTTTTGCTTTTACGTTTTTTGGATTTATGTTTTTTTCAATATAGTTTCTAGTTTCATAGCTGTTCTGTTTATTATTTGGTTTTACAATTATTGGCGGCATATTTGGGTCTATTATGTCTTTATTTTTATAATTTTTATTATTATTATTTTCTGTTGCATTATTTTTACATATTGTACCATAACTGGAAATTGCATCTTTAATTATTTTAATATCATTCTTTAGAGTTTTAAGCTCACTTATTATTTCTTTCAAATTACTTTCATGCGTATATCTTACCTCATTTTTTTGAGCATGTGTCACAAAACCATTTAATATTGTTTCTTGTGCTGATAACCTTATATTGTTCATTAGTAACTTTCGCACACTTTTTGTGGAACCAACCATTACATTCTCCTTCACATCCAATAATGTTTTTTCCATTAACATCAATATTACATATACTGCAACATTTTGGCTCTTCTACATCTTCCGCCATCTTATTTATCCGATATTTCGGTTCATATGTCTATACAATTAGCAATAATTTGTTAAAATCGTTTCAAAGGTTTTTGACATGAGTTTTTCATTCAAAAACAAGAGCTTTTGAAAGAGTCTTATCCTGTAGCGAGTGAGTGGTTTGCCATCTTTTCTTAATCCTACGTTTCTCAGCTATTAGTTTCCTAATCCTTAGCGTTATGTAGGGTCCTTTATTGGTGACGAAATTTTGCGGAGTACAAACTTTGACTGCATTCTGCAAAATTTGTTGAAAGTCGTACAATGCGCCGTCTATATCGCTTGAGTATTTTAGGGGCATTTTTAAATATATTTGGTCCTTAATAATATTCTTGTATAACACCCAGTCCGTTTTATGATTATGAAGTTGACAACTTGTTAGTGTTTGATTCAAATTTGAACTCACAGATGCAATGACTGGAGAGTGGTCCGAGCTTAGGTCGTAATTTGACTGAACTTCGATGCATTTATTGTGAATGCCGCCCGAAATGAAAAAATCGAGTAAGTTAGGTATTCTCGAGTACATGTGGATATTGTAACAAAGTTGTTATATTGAGTTACAAAATTAAGTTCTTTTCCTTTTGGGTTAGAAATAGGAGATTCCCAATTTGGGTGTTCACTATTAAAGTCGCCTCCTGCTAAAAATTTGGGCCCCAATGTGTTAAAGAATTCTTGAAACTGCTCCCTTTTGATATTATATCTTGGAGGACAATATACAGCGGAGATAGTCAACTCATATGGTAATGTTTGAACTATTACAGAAGTCGCTTGAATATAATCTCTGTTGAATTGGTCCATTTCATAATGCGGTGTAAAAAGGAATACTGAAGTGGGAATATTTAGTAAAGTGCGTTTCTTTAATTAATAAAATGTCTATTTTATTTATGACAAAAATATAATTACTTCATTTTTGTGTGCGTTAAGCCCATTGGCGTTCCATATTGCTATTCAAAGAAATTTAGCCAGTTTTATTTAATTTTGTTTATAAGTGTAGATAACATGTTCACAATCATATTATTTTGTTGCATCATTTGTTGAAACATTGATTTGAATTCCGATAAGAACTGCGATAAAAGCATAACAAGATGATTTGTGTTGGAAGCCTCTTGATGTTTGAGTACCTGTTAAAAACTTACATGTTGTGCAAAAACCGGTTTGCTTGTTTTGATTGTGTCGGCGTAGCTTCGTTTTAAAGATACTCTTCTAGCGTCACCGAACTTAACGAACCAAGTAGCAACGTTTGATTAACTAGTTGGTTTGGTATTTAGCCTTGAGGCAAGTTACATGAACTTCCCGAAATGTGTAAATAATCGACTTAATCAAAAAAAAAAGTGTAATTAATATACTTCATTAATCCTACTTTAAAAAAAACGATAATAATTTTAGCAAACTTTGACTTTTTTTGGAATTTTTAAAATTAAACTACTTGTCGTTAGGCCGTAATATTACAGTAAGTTCTATAAGACCATGATGTATATCGCCAAAAAAATTTCCATGAAAATCGGCTTAAATTTTTTTTTCAACAGTTAATTACAAGAAAACGGCTCGGTAGATTTTCACCTAAAATTAATCAGTATCATTCCCAAGTAATATCTTTCTAACAGTTTTTGATTTTTTAAAATCGGTGCGGTAGGATGAGCTTAAATGTCGACGAAAATTTAACACTTTTTTCAACAGTTAATTACAAGAAAACGGCTCGGTAGATTTTCACCTAAAATTAATCAGTATCATTCCCAACTAATATCTTTCGAACAGTTTTTGATTTTTCAAAATCGGTTCGGTAGGATGAGCTTAATTGTCGACGAAAATTTAACACTTTTTTTCAACAGTTAATTACAAGAAAACGGCTCGGTAGATTTTCACCTAAAATTAATCAGTATCATTCCCAACTAATATCTTTCGAACAGTTTTTGATTTTTTAAAATCGGTTCGGTAGGATGAGCTTAATTGTCGACGAAAATTTAACACTTTTTTTCAACAGTTAATTACAAGAAAACGGCTCGGTAGATTTTCACCTAAAATTAATCAGTATCATTCCCAACTAATATCTTTCGAACAGTTTTTGATTTTTTAAAATCGGTTCGGTAGGATGAGCTTAATTGTCGACGAAAATTTAACACTTTTTTTCAACAGTTAATTACAAGAAAACGGCTCAGTAGATTTTCACCTAAAATTAATCAGTACCATTCCCAACTAATATCTTTCGAACAGTTTTTGATTTTTTAAAATCGGTTCGGTAGGATGAGCTTAAATGTCGACGAAAATTTAACACTTTTTTTCAACAGTCAATTACAAGAAAACGGCTCGGTAGATTTTCACCTAAAATTAATCAGTATCATTCCCAACTAATATCTTTCGAACAGTTTTTGATTTTTTAAAATCGTTCGGTAGGATGAGCTTGAATGTGGACGAAAAGTTTTTTTCAAATTACAAAGAAACGGCTTGGCAGATCGTTGCACAAAACTGACAAACGATAGTCCTCACCGAAATACATCAAATGGCTTTTAAATTTCTAAAATCGGTTCAGGCGTTTTTGAGAAAACGTCGATCAAAAGTCTAATTTTGACAAATGCCAAAAAGACCATACTGATTTTTGCAAACTTTGACGAATTTTTAAAGCTGAACCAGTTGTCGTAGGGCCGTAATATTTTAGTATGATCTAGAAGACTATGGTATCTATCGTCAAAAAAATAATCATAAAAATCGTCAAAATTTTTTTTTTTAAAACTTTATTACAAGAAAACGGCCCGGCCGATCTCTACCAAAAAACTAATCAGCACGATTCCCAACCAATATCTTTCGAACGGTTTTTGAATTTTCAAAATCGATTCAGAATTGCGGGCTAAAACGTAGACGAAAAATTTTTCACTTTTCTGCCATTTATAAAGAAACGGCTTGGCCGATCGTCGCACAAAACTGACAAACAATAGTTCTCGTCGAGATACATCGAATGGCTTTTAAATTTTTGAAATCGGTCCAGCCGTTTTCGAGAAAACGTCGATTTACGGCAAAAAATCTGTTCACATACACACACACACACACACACACACACACACACACACACACATACTTTTTCCAAATTTGGTCTCATTCGATTCAGAATGGCTTGAAACGTCGAGAAAACATAAAATTAGCGAATCGGGTTTTTTGATGAAAACATAAACTTCTCCTTCGGGAAGTTAATAATATTCTTTATCAATCCTGCTTTGAAAAAAACGATAACTAGTTGGTTTGGTATTTAGCCTTGAGGCAAGTTACATGAACTTCCCGAAATGTGTAAATAATCGACTTAATCAAAAAAATGGGTAAATAATATACTTCATTAATCCTACTTTAAAAAAAACGATAATAATTTTAGCAAACTTTGACGAATTTTTAAAATTAAACTACTTGTCGTTAGGCCGTAATATTACAGTAAGTTCTATAAGACCATGATGTATATCGCCAAAAAAATTTCCATGAAAATCGGCTTAAATTTTTTTTTCAACAGTTAATTACAAGAAAACGGCTCTGTAGATTTTCACCTAAAATTAATCAGTACCATTCCCAACTAATATCTTTCGAACAGTTTTTGATATTTTAAAATCGGTTCGGTAGGATGAGCTTAAATGTCGACGAAAATTTAACACTTTTTTTCAACAGTTAATTACAAGAAAACGGCTCGGTGGATTTTCACCTAAAATTAATCAGTATCATTCCCAACTAATATCTTTCGAACAGTTTTCGATATTTTAAAATCGGTTCGGTAGGATGAGCTTAAATGTCGACGAAAATTTAACACTTTTTTTCAACAGTTAATTACAAGAAAACGGCTCGGTAGATTTTCACCTAAAATTAATCAGTATCATTCCCAACTAATATCTTTCGAACAGTTTTTGATATTTTAAATCGGTTCGGTAGGATGAGCTTAAATGTCGACGAAAATTTAACACTTTTTTTCAACAGTTAATTACAAGAAAACGGCTCGGTAGATTTTCACCTAAAATTAATCAGTATCATTCCCAACTAATATCTTTCGAACAGTTTTTGATATTTTAAAATCGGTTCGGTAGGATGAGCTTAAATGTCGACGAAAATTTAACACTTTTTTTCAACAGTTAATTACAAGAAAACGGCTCGGTAGATTTTCACCTAAAATTAATCAGTACCATTCCCAACTAATATCTTTCGAACAGTTTTTGATATTTTAAAATCGGTTCGGTAGGATGAGCTTAAATGTCGACGAAAATTTAACACTTTTTTTCAACAGTTAATTACAAGAAAACGGCTCGGTAGATTTTCACCTAAAATTAATCAGTATCATTCCCAACTAATATCTTTCGAACAGTTTTTGATTTTTAAAATCGTTCGGTAGGATGAGCTTAAATGTGGACGAAAAGTTTTTTTCAAATTACAAAGAAACGGCTTGGCAGATCGTTGCACAAAACTGACAAACGATAGTCCTCACCGAAATACATCAAATGGCTTTTAAATTTCTAAAATCGGTTTAGGCGTTTTTGAGAAAACGTCGATCAAAAGTCTAATTTTGACAAATGCCAAAAAGACCATACTGATTTTTGCAAACTTTGACGAATTTTTAAAGCTGAACCAGTTGTCGTAGGGCCGTAATATTTTAGTATGATCTAGAAGACTATGGTATCTATCGTCAAAAAAATAATCATAAAAATCGTCGAAATTTTTTTTTAAAAACTTTATTACAAGAAAACGGCCCGGCCGATCTCTACCAAAAACTAATCAGCACGATTCCCAACCAATATCTTTCGAACGGTTTTTGAATTTTCAAAATCGATTCAGAATTGCGGGCTAAAACGTAGACGAAAAATTTTTCACTTTTCTGCCATTTATAAAGAAACGGCTTGGCCGATCGTCGCACAAAACTGACAAACAATAGTTCTCGTCAAGATACATCGAATGGCTTTTAAATTTTGAAATCGACCCAGCCGTTTTCGAGAAAACGTCGATTTACGACAAAAAATCTGTTCACATACACACACACACACACACACACACACACACACACACACACACACACACACACACACATACTTTTTCCAAATTTGGTCTCATTCGATTCAGAATGGCTTGAAACGTCGAGAAAACATAAAATTAGCGAATCGGGTTTTTTGATGAAAACATAAACTTCTCCTTCGGGAAGTTAATAATTTGGCTGGTAGGTGCAGTTCGATTGTTGTTATTATTATTATCTGACGTCGATCCATATTTGTGTGAATACAATTTTAGATATCGTTTACAGCCTTTATATTTAGACGTGTGGCCTACAGTATTACACACGGCGCAGTTCGGAACCGTATCTTCATCTAGAGCAGGGTTTCTTAAAGTGGGGGTCGCGACCCCCAGGGGGGTCGCGAGACTACTCAACGGGGGTCGCACAGATCTGACACACAGACTTCACTCACAGACTTTTCAGTCATAAATAAAATTTTAAAATTAGTACACACACTACGTACAAATATAAATACGAATAAAAATCATACAAAATACTATTGTAGTTTTATTATAATCGGCGTCTTTGTGCGCTGCACACTTTGAACACGTCATGTTCAAAGTGTTATGTGCCGTCGCCCTTATCGATCTAGCGATACATTTATGCCTTATGGATCTAGCACGTGCGCTTATGGCTCAGTCGCTCTCTGGACGTCAAATAATTATATTTTAATGAAGTATCTCTATTCCGTTATGAATTAATCTATGATAGTTGTGTTGTGTTCTTAAATTACTTAAATTACCACCTTCGCTGAAGGCAAATTATAACAGAAGATTCGCGTGTAGTTATTTTTCTGTTTGTGCTTCAGTTTGGACTTAACTTTGTCTTCGTAGTGACATGTGTGTATTTACTGTGTAATTTTCAGTCGGTGTTTTTAATTATTACGTTAAAGTTTAACTACATTTTGTTTAATTATTTATTATTATTTAACCATCATGGATAAGTGGCTAAATAAAATTTCAACTAATAAGCCTGCCACGCCGTCACAACCAAATTGCAGTGCTTCTAATTCGGCTTCTAGCAAAACAAAAAAAAGAAAATATGATGAATCATATTTGCAATATGGCTTCACATGTTCTTCTCACAACAATGAAGATCAACCAGTGTGTTTAATTTGCAAAGAAGTTTTGGCCGCAGAAAGCATGAAACCGTCAAAACTGCAACGACATTTGAATACTAAACATGCAACGTTATCAAAAAAGCCAATAGAATATTTTGAACGTCTTTTGCAAACATCAAATAACGAAAAGAATACTTTGGAGAGGTATGTTACTTTGAATGATAAATATCTATTGGCATCGTATGAAGTTTCGTATTTGATAGCAAAAACGAAAAAGCCTTTTACTATTGGAGAGCAACTTTCACTACCTGCAGCTATAAGAATGTCTGAAATTGTTCATGGAAAACAGTATGCTGCTGAAATTAGTAAAATTCCATTATCAAATGACACTGTATCCAAAAGAATTTCAGACATTAGCAATGATCAATTTCAACAGCTTCTTATGAGACTTAAAGACAGCCCAAAGTTTGCAATACAACTGGACGAGTCGACAGACATTTCAAAAATGGCACAGTTGTTACTTTTTGTAAGATATATTTATGAGGGAAGGATTCATGAAGATATACTGTTTTGTCGTCCTCTGGAAGGTCATACTCGTGGAAAAGATATATATAAAAAAGTAAATGAGTTTTTTGAAGAAGAAGGATTAAATTGGAAAAATTGTGTTGGTGTGTGCACGGACGGTGCTGCAGCAATGACCGGACAAGATCTTGGTTTTACAGCATTTGTTAAAGCTGGAAATGATCATATTACATTTACACACTGCATGATTCACCGAGAGGCACTTGTTGTTAAAAAAATAGCACCAGAATTAAACATTGTGTTTTCTGATGCAGTCAAAATCATTAACTTTATTAAAAGTCGAGCACTTAATAGTCGATTGTTTAAAAATTTGTGCATTGATATGGATTCGGATTATACAAGTTTATTGCTACATGCTGAAGTTAGGTGGCTATCAAGAGGTCGAAGTTTGAAACGATTATTAACTTTGAAAGATGAAGTTCTTATATTTCTAACAGAGCAAAATAGTAATTTGGCCGATTATTTTCACAATAATTTATGGCTTCTCAAGCTATGCTATTTGGCAGACATTTTTGATAAAATCAATGATGTGAATTTATCAATGCAGGGAGTCTGCGCTAATATATTTACGTTAAAAAATAAACTTGAGGCCTTTATTAAAAAAATTATTATATGGAAGAACAGAGTGGAAAGTGGATCGCTCGAAATGTTTCCCTTTACTGACGAGTTCATAATTAGTAACAATATTTCCATAACAGATACTCACATAACAGAAATTATATTTAATCATTTGAAAGACATGGAAGTTTATATGCATAAGTATTTTCCCAATGATATTGATAGACACCAATGGATTTCCAATCCATTTTCAATTACAATCGAAGAAATGAATTTTTTAAACTTAAAAGCTCACGAAGAATTTGCGGAATTAACTAGTGATACTGCCTTGCGAATAAGATTTTCTCAAGTGCCTGTGCATGAATTTTGGATAGAAATGAAATTAGAATATCCCTTACTTTCAGAAATAGCAATGAACATATTACTGCCATTTTGTACAACATATTTATGTGAATCAGCTTTTTCCACATTATCTTATATAAAATCAAAATACCGTTCAACTTTAATAAACGTTGAAAATTTGTTACGACCTGCAATAACTCAAATTGAGCCTAGATTTAATTATTTATGTAAAAATAAACAATCACACCCGTCACATTAGTATTGTTTGATATTAATAATATGTTTTTATTGAAAAACTTGTTACAAAAGTTTATTTTTTCTATTGAATAAATATATATATATAATTTTGTCATTCTATTCATTGTGTTTTATTACAACCAATATCCCGTAAACGTTTCCAATTATATATATATATATATATATATATATATATATATATATATATATATATATATATGTGTGTGTGTGTGTGTACAGACCAGTAATTAAAAACAGTTTTATTGAAGGAAAATGTTTTTATTCAGAGAACATACGTTTAGGGTCTTGATTTGACCCATCTTCAGTGCATACAAATAAATTTATGTTTTTTTTTTCAAATTTTTTGTATGCACTGAAGATGGGTCAAATTAAGACCCGAAACGTATGTTCCCTGAATAAAAACATTTCCCTTCAAAAAATAGTTTTTAATTACTGAATAGATGCTCAAGAAACAATTTTATCATATTATTTCACCAACTGAAGAAAAACCTCTCGCTTGATATATAATATATATATATATATATATATATATATATATATATATATGTGTGTGTGTGTGTGTGTGTGTGTGTGTGTGAAATAAATGGATACGTATTCTTTAATTTTTATTTTATTTACATTGTAAAATAGTGTGATACTACATCTACATCTACGGTTAATATATATTTTATTATTATTTCATTATATGAAGGAGGGGGTCGTTAAAAATTGTCTGAGCTTGAAGGGGGTCGCTATATAAAAAAGTTTAAGAAGGCCTGATCTAGAGGACAATCTTTGAGTTCGTGATTCTCGGCGCAACGGGAACATGTGAACAGTTGGTTGCAGTACCGCTTTGTATGATTAAACTGTTGGCAGCGTTCACATTGGACGATGCGTTTACGGACATTTGGCGGTTCAATTTTAATTATGCTATTTTGGAATTTGTCCACTTTGTAAATGTCTTTGTTGTTAGGTGCTGGTTCAAAGTCTATGAAGAACATATTACGCGGCTGTTTTGTGTGGGGGTTGCGCAATTTCAAAACATTTCTTACCTTGTGACCGTATTCATTAAACACGGTTGCGATTTCTTCTGTTGTGGTTGCATGGTATAGATATCGAACTACCACTCTAAACGCGCGATCTTCTTTTAATTGATAGGTATGGTGTTCTACTTTTGCATCTTTCAGTAGTGTGACCATTTGTCGAAAAGTAGCAGAATCAGAGCAATGTATTTTTACAGTTTTGTCCGGCAAAATTTTTGTGTAAAATTTGTTTGAAGGAAAGGTTTCTTTGATTGCATTATTAATTTGAATTTTGAAATTTGAATTAATTTGAAATTATTTACGTTATAAACAAAAATGGGTGGAGGTCGTGGTGATAATGTTTGTGTTTTGTCTTGATTTTATTGATTTAACAACGGATTAAATCTGTTTTGAAGTGTTATTGTATTTAAAACAGATCGGTTGATTTCCTTAGTGTTACGTTTTTTAGTGTGTGATGGAGTTTGCCATGGAATTTGGTCCTGATCTATTTCGTGATCGTTTTCTGTAGTTGTCGTCGGAGTATTATTATTAAGGTTTGGAATGTTTTGTTGTAACGTGGACTGGCACGGTTGATTGTGCGTGAGTTGATTGTTGGACTTGTCATGATGGTCACAGTTTCTTGTCATATTCAGTATCATTTAATGTGCGATACGCTTCCACAATAGGGATTGATAAATTTGTGTGTTCCCCTTTAATGGGGAACATAATTTAATGAATTGCACTTATGTTAAAACTAGTTACACTTATTTTGTTTCACTGTGCACTAAACTATTCACTAATGTTATTTTTCACTTGAATAAATCCGAGACCGATTTAATGTTTACTGAGAGTTGTTGTCCGTTCGACTGCTGAGTCGGGAATCGGCATCCAAATCTTATTGCGAGAAATTTAAAGATCGTCATTACTTGATACAACACTTTTATCTAGTATAAAATTTTGCCATCGAGCTGTTTCATTAGACGTTGAACAAGGCAGCTCGAGCTTTAAAGTAACTAATGTTAGTTTTGTGAAAATCAGAATTTTTACGAATTTCAATTCGCGCTATAGAGTTTCCACAATACTAAGACCATCAGCTTGAGCACATACATTGTGAGATAATCACATAGATTCAATGATTGATGATATATTGCATCAACATTGTACACGGTGCATCGATTTAACGATAACAATCATTGCATCATCGGATACTAAATATATGAGAATAAAATACATTTTTTATTTCAAAAAATATAATTAACAAAACATATTATACGAATGCAATGCAGAATTTGGCAATTTGGCTAATATAAAGATTCGTAAATGAGCTGAAAGTTTAATATATAATAAATATAAATTTAATAATAATAATTAATAATAATTTAATAAATAATAAATTAATAATTTGATAAATTAATAAATATATTTTCCAGATCTCGAGCTTTTAAGATGACGAATTTCTTCCCAGCTTCTAGCGCTGAAAAAAATTAAACTAGTGACGCATGGCATTGTGCCTTGAGGAAAGAAAGAGAAAATTGCATTTTATAAAGATTTTTTGAAAAATGAAAAAAATTGAATTTAAAAAATCTTTCTTTTATATTTCGATTTTTTTTAAAAAAAAAACTTATTTATTAAATTCATTAAAATTAAATTTTATTTGAAGATTCGATTCCTATTGATAACGATAACGTGCTGATTAGTTATTGGCTAAGGCAGGTCCAACTGTTTCGAAAATACGGGCCAAAATGCCAAACATGATAATTCAGGTTTTGAGAAACGGAACGTAAAATATCATTAAAAAAATTACATGTATAGACAAAATAAAGAACTGCTTAACTTTGTGGGAGGGGCAGGTCTAGCGGTTTTGGTGTTCCAATAAAAATACTTAAATAGAAACATTTGGTAGTCAAAAGTGATCATTAGACATGTGCACATCAAATTTCAGATATTTTTCATATTTCAGATATTACTCAACAAATTATCAGATATTTTAATAATTAGTATACATTTTTACATTTCTGTGGGTTCTGTAATAATATTTATCCGTTATTCTGCGACGCGGATCTTACACTCTTCTATCTTTTGTCTCTACGCAGCTAAAGCAGCGCGATTGGTTTAAAAAAATGTTGAAAATTTTCAAAATATAAAAAAAAACTCAAAATTTTTCAGTTTTCAATTTTTTTTTTTTTGAATTTTAATTTTTGGTAAGTATAAATTCAGGAATGGGGCGGCATTTTTGTCAGTGCCACAGGGCGCCAAATTTCTAAATCCGGCCCTGCATAGTTGTATATGTTTTTCATAGAAAGTATATAAAACGTCCAGTTTGATTGTATTAACAAAATATAGGCAAACGAATAATGTTAATATAAATTATATAATATTGAATAAGTAGACTTTCATTATACACCTTTTCTATGATTATACACTACACATCTTTATACACTTAAAATAAAGCCTTAATTTTCTTGATTCTCTAGAAATTGTTTAGAAATACTTAGCAAAACAACGTTTGCCGGGTCAGCTATTTTGTAATAAAAATTTTTCGGAACTGTTAGTCTCGTCGATTACCGTCGTAGCGCCACCGCGCTCTCTCGTTATTGTCAGGTGTGCCGACACCCTTACGTTTGCTGTTCGCTCTACTATTATTAGCATTCGTTTTCTATGGACATGGTTTTCGCATCTCACATTCTGTTCTGATCATAGATAAAAGAAGAGTATTGTATATAGTTTTGATTTTCAAAAGTGATTATTTCAGTCCGATTTTGTTTCAATTCAGTGATTTAGTGCACAATGAATGATCTACATTGGCGATAACATTATTCGCAAGCTTTTGGTTAGTACTTTGATGGATTAATAATTTTGCTTATTTATTTAGTACATGACAAAAGCAAAGAACTTTGACAGCATCTTAATTTACTTTTGCATTGATTTGGTATGAGAAATATTCGTTAATAACGTTCGTTTTTATATTTATAGTTATATTTATTGTTATAAATTTGTTGCTTTGATTTAATTTAAAACCTAATGTTTGTCGTATTTATGATTATTAAGGGCGTAGGCAAGTTGTTGTTTGTGGATATCGTTTCAAGAGGTAGGTAATGGCTAATATTTATGCTACAATTCCAAATATTTTCTTTCGTGGGTACTTATTTACCTCTTTTTATAGTTATATTAAAATAATATTTTTATATCTATATGAATTACTATAGTATTTTATAATTTCAGATGCCGGTGAGGAAACCCTATTCTACATGTTGGAGGCCCATGTGAATGTTTTATTGTACAAAACCATCCTATATTTAATAACTACATGAGGTAACTTGAGTAAGAGTTTGTGGATGTAAGTACCTCTGTTTTACCATGTTTTTTATCGCAATGGATATATTTCTGATTAGTATGATTAAATGTTCATGAAACACTTTAAGGCACATGTTATTTGTAGTACATGATTTAAATCTTAGCCATTTGATCTACTATTAAATCTGGATTCTGCAAGTTAATGAAATATGCATCTCTACTTACTAATATCTGTCAGTAATTGTTGTCTGTTTTAATATGAATTCAGCAGTTAATTTACGATGTAGAAATTTTGCTATTGCCAACAAATATGGTTGATATTCGACACTTTCCATCCTGCTATCTATAATTTTAATGGTTAAATTTAATATTAATTTGTCATGGAAAAGACAAGAGATTTAATTATTTTTTATCTTATGTATATTACTTGTTTTCAACCTGTTTAATTTTTTTTATATAGAATCACCATCATTCTTACTGTATGGCAACTGTTTATTCCCTTAAAATTGACAATAACTTCACTTATTATTCATTTATTTATGTTTTTTTTTTCAACGGCGATAGTACAATATAGTTACATTTTGAAGTCTACAAATTCTAAACTAAAGAGGTAATATGTGAGAAAATTAGAGTATTAAAAGTTCATAGATAGCTTTGTATATATACATAACACTTAATATAAACTACAAATATATATAATATATATAACATTATATAAAAACTAATAAAATTAAACATTTAATAAACTATAAATCACTACTTAAGACAGACTTTTAAGGATAATTTTTTTGGCTTGATTTTTTATATTTGTCACCGACAGACCAAAGATATCAATCTCAGAAGCAAATTCATTTATTATTTTTGATATTCTGAACATGGGTGCATGTGAAACAAATTTGGTTTCAACTGTAGGTATTTCCAAAGTTCAGTTATTATGTAACTTAACATTTCATACAACTTTGATGCGTTTGAGAAGTTCAGGTGCATATAAAGCACCTTTCACAATATTTACTCCATAGCAGAAGGTGAGGTATATTCTTCTAGCATCGAGTGGGGTAATGTTAAGATGGTTGTACATTTGGGAGTGACTTAACTGAATGCTCTTGTATCTGCGGAATCTTACATGATTGACAAATTTTTTCTGGACAGATTCAATTCTGTCAATCTGATATTGGTAAATCGGGTCCCAAATTACACACCCATACTCTAATATTGGTCTAACTAAGGTATCAAATAGTACACTCAGGGTATCATCATTTTGGAAATCTCCACTGTTTCTGAGCAGACCACCGAGTATACAATTTGCCCTTGACACACGGATACCATCCACTTGCGGAAGTACTTCTTCTGCTATGAAGTATCGATGATTAGAGTAGCTTTCACTGCCGCGACAAAATTTAATAACTGCGCATTTACTCACATTCAATTTAAATTTATTTATTTCATACCATCTAGATAATCGATTTAAGTCTTCCTGGAGTGCACACAAATCACCTTTGTTCCTTATGCCTCTGTATATTTTAGAGTCATCCGCAAATAAAGAAAACTCAGATGAGAACCCATTGCCAATGTCATTCCTAAATATACAAAATAGCAATGGTGTAAGATGAGATCCTTGCGGCACTCCTGTAGAGACCGTACATTTATCTGATATGGAGTCAATTAATTTCACGCATTGTTTTTTACCTCTCAAATAGGATTCAAACCACTTATATAAACCAATTATATAATATAATTTTAATAACAAATTAAGTGGCCTTATTCTTTCCTCTTTGGCACTCCATACTTTTATTCGCACATTCTCTAGAATTATCTTGCAATGATGCTTTTGTTTGTTGAACAAATGAACAAATTGTTAAATATTTGCCTTCAGAGATGTAGGTAATTTTAGTATTTCAAAACACAACACAAGTTTTATAGATTTATTACAGAATATAGATATTATTATACAGATATTCATTAAAGGTATCATAAGGTTATGTGTTACTTTTCGAGACCAGAGAGAGAAATGTGAGCTTGTAATAAACATTGAGGTCCTGTGTCTAGCCGGAAATATAGAGTCCATAGAATGTAGAGTGGAACTCGAGAGATGTAGAGTCCATAGAGTAATAAATGTGATAGTATACACATAGAGGCATAAATGCGACTGTAAATAGGTAAGAGTGTCGGCGCATAACAAAATTCTATTCATAAATATTTCATGGTTACCAAATTATTCAGTTTCTATTAAATTCATAAGTTCTTGTCCTGCAAGTTTTATTACGGCATAGCAAGCCTCTTTATTATGTTCTGTGCTTGTTTGTGTACTTATTTGTAATCCCTCTAAACTTCTAAAATCTTCACATCTTTGAATCATATCCCTTTCTAACAATTCACGCTCAAAACCCATATCTGATGGAAAAACTCTCACGCATGAGTGGATGTGATTACAAATGTTTGATTGAATCATATACTCTCTACAACTGCATGTGTATGTATGAAAACAAATTTTGCATGGTTCACATATGGTGTCGTAGTAACATCTGTTGGTAATACATTCCATTGCGTATTCAATCTGGTTTGTATAATATGATCAGGCAAAATTATTACACTTCTCATGTGGCTTATTCTTACATCTCTTTGCCTTGTCGATAGTGACATTCCATTCAATCTTCGCGTCCTTTGTCGAAAAGAATCCATTTCAAGGCGTAACACCATTTGAATGGCCTTATCCATCCTTCTCGAGCACCTTCTCTTAAAAACTCAGACTTTTTATCTGATTATGAAAACTTTCCAAAAACATATTCGTGTTAATTCCTAATCCTTTCCGATAACAATACGCCCAAGCAGCTGCTCGTTTGCAGTAAACTTTCCTAAAATATGTAACAAATATCTTAGCATCATCGTCTGTCTCAAGTTCATTCAAATAATCATTTAAATTCCTCCAAAAATCTTCCTCATCCAAAATCATTTTTATTTCTATAAATTTCTGTTAAATTACTTCGCGTTTCTCTCTATTTTCTCTCTTTCTTGTTTGATGCCGTTCTCTTCCAGCTCCTGGACACATGCCAGGAGTATAAAAGTTGACCATGCATTAGAATAAGCTGGAGCGTCATCTAATTATGCCTACCTCATTGGCAATTTGTTGAAAATATATTTTGCATAGAACTTCATCTTGTCTCTTTGAAAAATAAAGTGCTACTGGAATTCCGCTTCCAAATTCATCTACTACAAGTAAAGTATGTAGCAGATAGCCATAGCCATTGGTACCATGAGTAGCATCAATGCAAACTCTATCGCTACCGAAGTCCTTTAACATTCTAGACTGCATTTTAGTCATTATTACTAAAATGTAATCCTCATCTCGAAGTCCATTACTAGCTGTGCCTGGTCCAACTTCTTTATAAAATATAATTTTGAATCTAATATCTGTTCTCATTTCCTCCAACCACATTTTAACACTGACTTTATCTTTACATTTTGGCGTGTATGAGGGTAAAACCTTTTTCTTCAGATTCTACAAATCTTTCTTCGATATTAAAGAAGCTCTCTGTGGTAATATTTTATGATAGGAGGCTTCATGTATTGAGGTGATAATCACGTCATCGTTAACTCCATAATTTTTTCTGCAAATATTATATTAGTTGAGATATTGTATGATGATATTGATTTATATAAATATGTCAAATTCATTACTATGTTATGATATGATCAATAAATATACCTTTGATGTCCCTCAGCAAATCTTTGTCTATTGGAATAAATTTAGCCAGGTTTTCATGGCCCTCGTGAGTCTTCCAATAATCAAGAACCACTCGACCATCATTATATATTGTGGATATCATCCGGGAAGGGCATGCTGCTCAAATCTTTCTACTATGTTTGAAAAGGCGTATGACCTATTGCAATTATAATAATTAATTTTACTTCCGTCTTTCATCTCGCGTCCTGCGCTGTCTTTTACACAGTGAGATAAATCCTGCTGTTCTATTTTGCTTTTCCATGTATAAAAATCTACAAAAAAGAATGAAAATAATATATAAAATTATACAGAATTGCTTTGATAATATCAGTAATTAAAAATTTACAAACCATTTTGTGAAGAAAAATTGAGTTCTTCATATTTTATTTCAATCCCGTGTTCGAACTCCATGTGATCGCGCAATGTATTATATATTGTGAATCTTTTTTTGCACACTGGGCATATTATCCTTTGCGTTCTAGGAGTACCTACAAATGAAGTGCCGGGAGAGGCTCGTATAAATGGGGATGATGATCTAGGAGAGACAGGCAAAGTGGAAAAAGCAGTAAATGATGCAGAAGTTTGTGGGGAAAGAGGTTCGGGAATGGCCCGGACGCTAGAAATATTAGTGCAATTTAAGGGAACTGAAGATTGTCTGATTATAGAAGTTATGGGAGAATATGAAGATTGTGATGACGTAGATGGTTGGCAAATGCGATAGTAGGAAATCGAAAGTTGTGGATGGTGTTGGTGCATTAGAGGCTGCGTAGGAATGAAATGCTAGAGATGTATGAGGATTTATACTGAAATTATTAAAAAAGGTATCGTAAGATGTGAATTCAGGGGTGGGTGTAGTGGGAGGTAATTGGATATGTAAGGCATTTGGCAACTGAAAAGGATGATTGGGAATCAGAAACAATATTTACGGAAGGATCACAGGGAATGGAGCTATGAAACTTATTAATATGTATATTCAAAGAAAATTTAGTATGTAGTTTTTTTTTGCAAAAACTACATTCAAATGTAGTTTTATATTGAATGCTTTGTTCGCCATGAACCTCGCGAACATGGCGATATAAGGAGCTACTACAGTTGAATTGCTTAAAGCAACGTGAACAGATGGTTTTGCTACTCATATTGAAAACTTAAAATTTACCTATCCCTATAAGTGT
Organism: Ctenocephalides felis; assembly: GCF_003426905.1. NCBI lineage: Eukaryota > Metazoa > Arthropoda > Insecta > Siphonaptera > Pulicidae > Ctenocephalides > Ctenocephalides felis. Next base: position 86,087 of record NW_020538481.1, read on the forward strand.
AAACAATATAAAAACTACCTATCCTTTATAATAACTACATATCTTTACAACGATGTATATATGCAAAAAAACTATCTATTCCTATAACTATATATGCAAAAAAACCTATCTGGAAGGTGAGCCCAACCTATTTAGAAGAAAAAGCTAAACCTATTTGAAATAAGAAGTACTTAATTGATATAAAATGACTAGTAAGTAGTAAGCTAGTAAGCAAACCTAACCTATGTTAAAATAAGACCTATTATGCGTTATGATCTGAGAATACAATTGGGACTATTTTGCAATCAACGATATTTTTATTTAAACTTCATCAGCATAAAAACGATCTATTCTTGAACCCGAATTTCCTCTAATAAAAGTATACTCGACCTTATTTTTATTTGTATTTTCCCAAACGTCTTTTAATTTTAGTTGTGTCACTACTCTCTTTAAAGCACCGCTAAAATTTCCTTTACCTTTTTGATCTTTGGCATCAGTTACGCAATTAAAATCTCCTGCTAAAACTAAACTTGTATTATTACTGCCTATTACACTAGCCATGTCTATTTCAAATTATCTTTCCCTCTGTGCACGTTTTCCATTTCCTGCATGTGCATATACATTTAGAAAATTAATCCCATCAATATTTGTCCCTAATAATCTTGAATTTTCATGCATCTTAATGTTTTTAACTGTTAATCCAAATCTAGTTAAAATTGCTGTGCCTCTTTGATTTTCATTTATATTAATTATGTTTTGATATGGCTTAAAAAAACTTAAATCAATTTCATTAACTTCCTGCAAAAAAATAATATCTAAATCGTTGTCTATTATAAATTTTCTCAAAAGTGTTTTTGTCGTCAAACTTCTCATTCTATTTACATTTATTGTCGCAATATTTCTAATTTTGTCATCAGTCATTGTAGTGGTTTATGTTTTAATTTTTTTCAATTTGAAGGCCGTTTTCATGGACTGGATTTTCGTCATATTCTTTGTTATATTTAACCGAGTCATCTATCATAATTTCATCTTCTTCTTCGAGAAAATCTATAAGACTCGAGTCAGTTTCCATGGATATTTTGTCAACAACTTCTTTCATAACTTCTGTTGTGTTTGGTGTTGTTATTTTAGTTCGTTTAAATTTAATTCTCAATTTCTTTCATATTTTGTGCTCCTTCCGTATTTTTTTTCTTTCCGTATAAAGTTTAATTTATTATTATCATTTTCTTTTCTTTATTTATTTTAGAATGTTCTTTATATCATTTTTTTTCCATTACTATCTTTTCGGTTTCTTTTTTCGTAATTTGTTCTTGAAATCTATGTTCTGTTGTGTATAAATTTTCCGTATGGTATCCAATCGGTTCTTTTCCTATTACAATCTTCATTCTTTGATCTATTTTGGAAGGCTCCGCGCAGTTGATTTTTAAGTGGCTTCAGCTCTACAATTGAAGCATTTTCTGGGTTGACCTTTAATTATAATTGTGGTAATTTTACCATTAATCTTAATTCTGCTTGATAATTCTTTTTTTATTTCCATGAGTATTGTTCTGTTGCCAGTTAAACATTGAATTATTCCCTCACCCGGCCCACATATCTTCTTGATATTTTAATATTTTTCCATATTCTGACATAATATTATATATATACTCTTCCGAGATTTCCCATTGAATATTAAGTAACTTGATCCACTGAGCCGGTTTACTTGGCTCGCTTACTTCAATTTCGTAAATTTTATTATCTTCCGATTTAAATTTCAGATTTTTTTCGTATTTTTCTTTTATTTTCTTTACAATATCTTCCTTATCAAATTTTACGTTTAATATTTTATATTCCATTGAAATTCCGTGTATACTAGACACATTTTCGAACACACTTTCTATTATTTCTTTTAGCCACATATGCAATTTTAAAATTAAAAAGAAGCGTATTTACACTTTTGAAACGCTCCATTATTATTTGCTCGAACAACAGCATTTGCCGTGTTATTAAATATCACGTACGTAATAGTCTACTTCTACTAGGTGTTCACTCGTCAAAATCACGAATTGAACTGGCGGATTAGGAATTGCCAAATATTTTATATTTTACTCGTAACAAATATTTTTTAAATTGCAATAAAAAAAATCTTGTAATTTAGGCTGTAAAACTTCATTGTTAAATATAGAATATGTAATATGATTAGTTGATGTTTGGATATCTATAAAGTTTTTTTTTGTTTCATGTTTACAAAGATCAATCAATGTTTGCATTTTTCTGATGTATTTGAAGATTTTGATACAAATATTAAAATATTTTGATTTTTAGTTTTTTTTGCATATATTGCTGATCAAAATAATATAATTTTTTAAGACAATATGCTGGTTGTACTTGTTACGGATGGGGGTTGGTTAGACCCCTTCGGAATAGCTAATTGAATTTGACTCAATAGCTATTTTAAGGATTTGATATAATTGAATATATTAAATAAAATATTCGACGTTCTCTACGTGCTCGGCGGTCCAGTCGGATGGCGGCTTCAAGTTCGGAACTCTCAGATCGCTATAAGGAATGGATACTGAGGTAGGATTTGACTATAGAAGCACAATAAGAAACACTGGATGAAATTAATAACGTATTTATTCACACAAGCTACATCGAACACTCGGAAAATTTAACAAAACTCATACGGAACACAAATGAAAATGGCCTACGTGACAAGCCAGACAGCGAGAGACTGTTCACACGTCAGATCAGCTATTACGTCCAAATCTTTGCTAATTGCCAGAGAAAAGGGGTTGTCTGATTATTACCAATATCAACTTCTAAGAAGATTCTGGCGCGAACAGTACTTTTAGTTATTGAAGAAATAAAATTATTATTGTTTTCTACTATATTTGTATTTAAAATAATCTATCTGTTTGCAGTATATAAAAATGTTTGAAAATTATCGGTTAGTTAGCGGTTAAATATGAAAATTTTGCATTTTCCTGAATGTTTTTTGTATCTTCCTGAATGTCTTTGGCACTATTTTGCAATTCAAAAGAAGATCTAGATAAACTGTCTGCATTTGTATTTGTTATCCCAGCTTTATAGATAATTTTAAATTCAAATTACTTCAATTTTAGTCTCCTACGCACTTGTCGAGAATTCGGTTTTTACAATTATATAAATAAAGGCATGTGATCAGTAAATAATTTAAAGGGATTTCCCATACGATTGGTAATAATTGCTTATCCATTGTAGAGTAATTTAATTCACTTTTATTTAAGGTTCTGGATACGTACGAAATTGGAAGATCCCAACTATTTACATTTTGAGATAAAACTACACCTATGGCTACGCCACTAGCATCTGTTGTTATTGAAAAATTCCTACCAAAATTTGGATATTGTAAAATTAGTGGATTTATTAATTTTTCCCTCAAAGTATTAAATATAATTTTGGACCAAATAAATTTAGAATTTTTCTTTAGTAATTTTGTGAATGGATTTGTTATTTTTGAAAAATCTTTTATGAACTTTTTATAGTAACCTGATAAACCTAAGAATATTTTAATTTCTTTGGGATTTGAAGAGGTTTTGAACTCACTGACTGCCTTTATTTTTCGAGGTTCATTAATATACAATCAGCAGCCTTCCACCCATTCCATAACCATTGTACAGGTTTCCACAAAAAAGATTTTTGATCATTATTCATTTTTTTATTACATAGGGACCATTCTGTTTTAATAACAATGAAAAGTTATAATAAACTGTTCTTGTCATAGTGACCACATTAAAAGGATTTTTCTGTCGTGATATTTTCACCAACTGAAACCGCTCATTCAGATGTAGGGCTCCCAATACCGTACAAAAATCTAAATACCGGTATTCGATATTTAAAAATGAAATTCCTGGATCCCAGTTTTAATACCAGTATTACCGATGAAAAATTGGTTATATTTTTACTTACTTCAGTTGTCATAATTCTAGGTAACTCTTCCTTTTCTATATTTCTTCATTTCCTTCTTAATGTTCGTGTTTCATTTTTTTGCTTTTTACTTCAATATCTCACTATTCAAATTCTGTACTTGATTTTCTTAATTTGACAGTACAAATTTTACGCCACCGGTGGGGTTTGAACCGAGTACCCCTGGGGACGAGCATGCTACCCACTAGGCGACCCTCGCCTCAATATATTATTTTTCTTACATAGTTAAAAAAATCTGCCAATGTTGTTTTTGTCCCTCAAATGCCCTTTGCTGAAAATTTCGTGCTGTGAAGTACGCACGTTGTCCGTTCTCAAGATGAACTGCCAGATGCTGGACAGAAGGGTTTCGTTCATGAATTGGAAAACTAAAAATATGCCAAATAGCTTTGTTGCTGCTAATATATCTACCCATTTGATAATGCGTTATCTCATCATTTTTATTTATTAATATTATTAATATTTTATTAATATTTTGTAGCTCAAATATTGCTAAATCATTACCTTTAATGACGTACTTACAAATGTATTTTATAGATTTGACTGAGCTGCAAAGTTCCACATTAATATGAGCTTCATATGCTTTTGTAAGTAATGGTGAGTGTGCTACAACCCACCTATTATTTCAACTGGCTCATCAAAGTTACGTAGTCTTATTGTAAAAGTGTGTCCACCATTGTCTTGATCTCTGCGTCGGTACAGAGGATAGCCGTCAACGTCCGTGATGGTATCATTAGTTGGTAGCTTCGAAAAATTTTTCTCACACCTTCCATTTTCCATACATGGCGCCTCCATGTTGAAAATTCCACACGGGCCATGGATCATGTTTTCGTGAAAATATCAAATAATTTTTGATCTGTTGTTTGATCAGCTGTTTCTGCTGATATTATTTGATCAATATTTTGTGTGTCGGATTTTATCTTCAAGTCAAATTAAAATGGACATGAGGCAATCCACGTTTTTGCCACTCAATCGAGTACAACTAACAACGTGTGATACCAAAAACAGAATATTTAACAATGAAGTCAATTAATGATTTCAGCTTCTGTCTAAGCACACGCGCAGTTATTTATTTTATTTTATTTATTTTATTTATCATATAGCCCACAGAGAAGCTCCAGGAGGACTTAAAAATACAATTTTAATATATGATACAACAGCACATAACATAATTCATAACATTACAATACATAATACACAATAAAAAAACTATCAAATTCTTAACGGTAAAACTAAATTATATATAATGGAAATAACCAGCTTCTAATGATTGAAAAAGCTTATCGTTAATTCCAACATGTAATGGGATATGCGACAGTAAATTTCTAAAAGTTCGAAGACTCGGCAATATAAATATTTGCCTCCAGAAATAGCAGGCCTTTGGCGACATTTTTATAAAATGTCAATGAGAGTATTTTATCTTCAAATGTGAACTTTCTTCCATTCGGTTTTTTGTATGTTCTCTCAATTTGCATTTTATGACTTGCCCTTAAAATTAACGTTGCTGGAATACAAGAGAATTTTTCAGCGCATTTGATGCTCTGCTGAAATTTGTCCCGTAAATTTGTATTTTGTTTATTAATTCTTCGCACCTCCTGTATCAAAATTTTTGATGTGTTATAAATCTTATGGGCTCCAGGTGTCAAGGCATTGCTGCGTTTTTGTTTGACACTCTGCAATAGTTTACAGTTTTTAAAAATAAAGTAATTAATATTATTGTAATTTTCAAATGCATATACCATTGCGAGAAACTGGTGTAAATCTAATTGATAATTTTAGAAACATCCTTTGTCGCTTAGGGGTGCTCCAATTTATTTCGAATTAAATTTATTAAAATAAAAAAAAATACTCAAAAAAAATATCACTGTGCATAATTACCTGTGACCGGAATCTCTCTTATATGACAACAGCTCCCTTATGTCTTCCTTCATTCATTAATTTCATATGATAATTTGGATAGAGTGTTGATGCTACTATCTAACTTGTCCTCTGCGACATATATATTGAGACGAATGAATTTTTTTATTGGAATTTAAAAGATTTAATAAATAGTTTAAATATATAAATTTTAAATAATGTACCCGTCTCCATATTGGGACTCTCCTCTACTTTTT
>NW_020538481.1:93124-134653 GCF_003426905.1 Ctenocephalides felis
AATATATATATATATAAGGTTGAATAATAGTTATATATAGTGTTCAATAATCGGGCATAACAACAAAAAAACATGAATTTTTTAAAAAGTCTCTTTTTTACACTGGAATAAGAAAATTGTAAGTACGTTTAGCTTTTTCTAACTTTTTTATTTTTAATATTTTTTAGAAATTATAATATTTTTTTACAAAAATTCATGATTTTTATTGATATGTATAGCGTATTATTAAAATTACATATATAATTTTATTTGAAAACTATTTCTTCGTTTCTATTATCATAGTTTTTATTTTTCTAGCATTCTTAAATAAAATGGGGGCAGCTTGAGGAATTTCACTCTGGTGAGTGAAATACCCAAAGAGAGTGCTGCTGATATTAACAGATTGCCATACAGAGTCATATTGGGAGGACAGGCTTGTGTAAGAAAATTAATCCACTTTTTATTCTTCAGGACATGTGTATAATTAGAACATTTTCATTATTATAGCTCGAATGCAAAATCAAGACCAATAAAATTAGGAGATGTGACATCGGTGACTTCCTTTCTTGGACACACAGTATTGTTGTGTGGGGTGTCGGAGCATAACCAAGGTATATATTTATATATATATATATATATATATATATATATATATATATATATACATAATATGAATATATATATATATATATATATATATATATATATATATATATATATATACATACATGTATATATTGGTATAGTTAAGGGATTTTTCATTATAAGTTTTTTTTATATAATAGGTTACAAAATGAAGGCGGTTGGATTATGCTTCGACACAATAAAATTGATGTATCAAAAGGAGGAGCGTGTGTTGTCGCTCCTGCCCGTTATTTATGAAGGCAGGGAAAACGTGGAGGAATATTTCCTCCATTTTTTCAAAGATAAGAAAATAAGAATATATAGTTATAAAAAGGTAATGTTAAATTTTTATAATAATACATAATACATAGCAATCAGCTATTATAATATTATTAAATATTATTTTAGTCCGCAGGCGATGCGACTTGGAGCGGCGGCGTAGGAAACAGCCGCGGCGGCGTAGGAAACAGCCGCGGCGGTGCAGGCAACAACCGCGGCGGTGCAGGCAACAACCGCGGCGGTGCAGGCAACAACCGCGGCGGTGCAGGCAACAACCGCGGCGGGCAGGCAACAACCGCGGCGGTGCAGGCAAACCGCGGCGGTAATAGCAGCAACGGCGGCGGCACGGCAACAACCGCGGCGGTACGGGCAACAATGGGGCGGCGTTACAGGCAACAACGGCCGCGTAAACAAACGCGGCGGCCGTAATTATTTTAGTTTGACTATTATAATCTGTGAGAAAGTTCTATTGTTGGAAATCTGAATAGAAAATATAGGTACGTATTAGTTTTTAGTTATATATTCAGTTATAATTAGCACATTCTGAACAATTATTGATAATAATTTTGATGGATTTATAGATATGAATTCAAAAAATTTCATAGTGAAATTTATAGAAATGTACAAAGCCCATACTTGTTTGTGGTCAATAAGTGACGAGGCATATCATAATAAACAAATGCGCAATAATGCGTTAAATTCAATGCTGTCGGCATTTAAAGAAATTAATCCAGATGCAACCATAGCAACAGTGGCTAAAAAAATTAAAAGCATTAGGAGCGTTTTTAACAAGGAGGTTAACAGGTATTTAATAATACTAAAAACTTCACAATATAAGGAAAATATTATCAAAATTAATTATTAGTTTAGATGATTTGGACTGTGTTAATCTAACAGTATGTTATTCTAGATAAAAGCTTCTATGCGCTCGGGCTGTAGCGCACAAAACGTCTACAAGCCAAAACTCTGGTACTTCGATCATCTTAAATTTTAGATGATCAAAAGGGGACAAAGGTATATATTTCTGTATATGTATATGTATGTATATATATATAATATATATATATATATATATATGTGTGTATATAAATTTTTAGTGATTTTTTTTATATCAATTTGGAAGAATTTGAGTCTCAAATAAATTCGAAAATGACCATATTAAGGACCAACCTAATAATATGTATATGTATATATATATAATATATATATATGATCACAAATTATTTACGTAAATATTCAGGATTGAGATACGGATTTTTTTTCTCTGAACATTCTCTGCGTTCAATTAATTATTTGTCCTTGTGTTGATCGGAACAGTATTATTATTTTTTTATTACACTCATATTACCGACCACTTTGTAATGATTAAACACATGTTTGTTTAATTATTACAAAGTGGTATTTAATTACAAAATCACACAACGATAACAGCCCCTAAATATTTACAAAGGTTTTATTTACCCTTCCTCAAACTTGAATAATATATCATGAAAATGTAACATACTTGATTTCATTATCTTTTTCTTATAACAGATTTCGACATGATTTCCATTGGCTTGTGTTTCAAGGCAATTGAATTAATGTACGAAAAGGAGGAAAGTACATTATCTCTCCTACCAGTATTTTATGATGGCGGCGAAAACGTAGAAATATACTTCGAAAAATTCTTCAAAGAGAAGAAAACTATAATCTACACGCATAAAAAGGTAAGGTTAGATTCATATAATAATATAAAATACATTGATAAATATATTTAGCATTCAGCTATTATTATTTATTTATTTATTTATTATATTAATTATTATTTTAGTCCACAGACGACCAAGCAAGTTGGTGCAAAAGTGGGCCTGGCCAACAGCAACAGCAGAAAGGAGAAAATAAGAAGGGCGGCGATAGTCGCGGCGGCCAAGGATACAATCGCGGCGGACGAGATAAAAACCAGGGTGGTCAAAAAAACAACCGCGGTGTCCAAAATAATAATCGCGACGGGCGAGGCGACCGCGGCGGTTATAATGCTGCCAGCCGTGGCAGTGATGATACTGCCCACCATGGCGGTTATAGTGCCGTCCGCGACGAGAAGAGTGCCGTCTGCGATAACGTCCGCAGTATTCCTAAACCGATTGTTGAAAATGATTCAGATAAATTGTATAAAATGCTCAGTAATTTTTTTCAACATCGTACGTTTAAAACTTAATAATAACTTAATAATTTATAAATTTAAATTAATAATTTAAATAAAAAATATTTCTATTTTTACACTATTACATTTTTATTTTAGAGTATTTTAAATTTTATGCTATATCAATCATATCCTATCTTCATATCGATGATCCCATATTCAATGATTTTATACAGTATTATAAATTTAATTCCTATTTCCACTAAGTTCAAGAAGGTTTCAAGATTTAAACCTCGATTAACTTAAATGCTTTGTTTTTTAAATTAACAAATATAATTTTCGATAACAAGTATTTAAACTTTGGTTTCATTTGGATCAAATATTTCAATTTGATTTGATTTTTTTTATCTCTAATATACATAGTTTATTGTTTAGTTCTAATCATATCATGATGGATATTAAATCATTTCTATATGATATCTATATTTGACTTATGTTGATTCTATTTCATCTTTTGCATTATGTTTGTTAACTTATAGTTATGTCCTCTTCTTTTAAATTTCAAGAATTTATTTTTTATATATCAAGAGTATGTATCCAAAATCTTACAATCTTTGGACATTTTTGTGATCGAGTTTTTACTAAATTTATTTTTACAATTGTTCACAATCATTTTTGAGGTTATGTTGAAACATTTAAATTTTCCATTGATATAGTGTAAATATTCATTAAATATTGCATTGAAAAGTTGAAAAAGTGATTAGGAGTGCTCTCAAAGAATACCAAGACGATCAACATAGTGAAAGTTGTGTTTTTTTGTGACTGTTACGCTTTTGTTACCGTCTACAGTCCACTAGAATCTATGGCATAGGCACAGGCATGATTGAGTTGGCAACACTTCTAGAAGATGATACTAACAAAACTAAACAAAGATCCTTTATTTTGTTTTTGAGAGTTCGAGCGCCACGAGTTTCCGTAACCTATTTACTAATTAGAATTTTGTAGAGAAGCCGGAGTTTCTGTAAGTAAATATAATAATTTAGATATATGTGCTTATTTGTATCAGAATTCTGATAAAGATATCTTTTCACAAAATTTTGAATTATCAGAATTAACAAGTTTGTTTGTATTACAAATAAAGTTGTTTATTTATTATTACAGTTATTCACTATGTCTAAGAAATTCCCAAGACGCGTTTATTAATTGCAAAAGCAATTGCAATGGGGACTTAATACCATCCAGCAGTTCTTGGCAACAATGTGGAATGTGTTTAAGATGGCTTCACTTTGAGTGTGATCCCAGTTTAGCTTTACGTTCCTTATCACCAGCATATTTAGGAGATCCAAACTTTAAATATTTTTGTGTTCTATGTGAACTACATATCGAAAATAACACACATCCCAAATTAAAAATGGATAAAAGTCATCTGAAAAAGAGAAAGACAATATGTAAAAAGACCTGAACCTTTTCTAAAAATAAGTTAATGGTACTAATAACATTTTTTTTAATATATAAAATAGTTAGCAAAAAAGTGGTGTTTTTTAATTTTCATACAGTAAATAATATTTATAACAGTTCCACCAAATTAATAATTCGTGCAATACTATGTGAGGGTGATTTTTGAACTATGTTTATAGAAAGTTGTCACAATAAATTAAAGTGCATGTTTTTAAAACGCAAATGCTGCAGGCGGCTGGACAGAGCAGTATTTTAAATGTTGATAAGAATGCGTTTCACCAGAGAAACCGAAAAAAATATATGTATACCGGTAACATCAGTTCCGTCGAAGCGCCTATATACGAAGGCTGACATGATAACAATATAGAAATGGCTTTTCGAAACACCAATATTAATTTCGAAAACAATATGTCTGTTAAATATTATCTCAGTGTTTCAAACAATGATAAATTGTACGTCGCTGAAACATTCAAGAGTAATATGGAAACATATATTCGAGTGCACTAGTATGCCTTACTTAACTACTTTCGAATGCATATGTAAACTAAAAACACTCCTATTTATGTTATTATCAATATTATTTATATCATAGTTGTTATTGATATTATTATTTATGTATATTTTATTCTATATATTCTAATAAATGCATATTGCGGAACATTTTTTACGCATGGTTTTGAAGATTTGAAATGTAAATCAGCGCCCACGCTAATAAATAATCGCGCCAAAATTTAATTTCTGTAGTTGCAAGGATCGCAAATGCATTTCGTATTTCTTTCCAGTTTTGATCGTCGCAACAGTTGCAGGTATTTGTAGTAAGTTTAAGTAGTTAGAAGTTTACGTAGTTAAATTTTAAATAAGTGAATATGGAGGTAAGTTCTCTCAAAAATGAATTTCAATTATTTAATTTAAATAATTTCAATTATTTTAAATAATTTTATTTTAATTTAATTTTATTTTAATTTAAATATTTGAAATAATCAGTTATAGTTTTTTTTTTTAAAAATTTCAAAATTGGTACCATTATATTTGATAGTGTTCATGGGATATAGTGATTTTTAAAAAAGGGTTCATGCGGACACGTGCCCTCATCATGGGCTGTAAATGAGGAGAAGACTATGTAATTATGATCAGAAAATGTAGCAGGCTATAAACTAAATAAGATGCTGAAGGCGTGCGAGCCTCCTTCGTTTAGAGATTACTCTGAATTGGAGGCTAAGTTTATGAGAAGCACCACCGATTATAAAAACGTGAAGAAGTATGTAAAAAGAACTCAAAATCAATCGTGTATTGAGAGCTCAGACGATAACACTCTGAGCTCTATCCCAAAAAAAAAAAACCAGCGCAGAAAGGTATGTTGTTTAATATTTTTATTACACCGAATTAAACAATATAATCTATGTTAATATATATTCAATGGAGATACAAACAAACCAAAATGAAGAAGTGGCCAGAGCTCTTTCAAAGTGATTTTGAATGAGCTGATGACTTTCGTCAAGAGAAACAAGGCATCAGCTTCACAGATTCAATCCGTGAAAAAAACTATCTTTATGTTACCTATTAAGACGAATGAAGAATTAGACTGTTTAGAAGAAAAGCTGAAAAATATGGACCGGCGGAACAAACAAGAAGCAATTGATTACATCAATGATAAAAGAAATGTATGAGCAAAAACCTTACAACTTTGTTTTCAAGTGCGGGTTGAAAGGGTAAGAGAAACACTCGAAAAAGTAAATGTGATTCCTGTTCAATTATTTCATCCACACACATTATCTTTTTATTAGAGAGCAATATATGGCAATCCTTATTAATTGACTAATATATTTTATATCCATTTATTTTAACAAAATCAATCTTGGAATTTTTTTTATGTATTTCAATATCATTTGGATCTACATTGGATTTATCATGAAATTGTTCGAGTAGTCTGCATGATACTTGTTGCAAAGGCTTTGCTGGTCCTCGTATCAATTTTAGTAACTGTCCCAAATATCTTTCAAATGGAAAACAGCTGCACTGGTCAACACTGATTTCTTCCCTTACCGCATCATTTATCATGTGAAAAATACCATGAGTATTATATACAAGCATGCATTCTCCAAGAATTTTTTATTTAAGAATTCAATTTTTTATCCAAGAATTCAATAGTGAAATGAAAGAAAATTTTTTATCCAAGAATTCACATGAAATTAAAAAAAATGTGGTGCACATGTGGAAGACATTCTTTTTTCCGAAATTTAAAAATCGTATATATAAAAAGTAAAATATTCAACTTGAGTTTACATGGTACAAGCAACGACATGAAAAAGCATACTTAGATAAAATATGGATCGAAAATTTGAGCATTACAAACATTGAAACGTATATGGAACTAAAAATATAAATGGAGTATTTTCGTTTCTAGTACAGAAATAAAATCGATTACAAAATGCGCAGTCTCTTGTATGTTCAAAAATAAATCTTATGTATAGCTTTAATATAGTGGCAAAAATGAAAGTAAAATTATAAGAAACATGTTTTACTTTTATTATAGCAATAGTATGTGCTATTAGTAACTATAATTATATTATTAATGATTCATATAATTTTACATTCATTTTAAAGTTATCACATTGAATGTATTGTAGAAATGTATTCAAGCGTTTGTAGTTTTCCAATTGTAAGTTTAGTGAAAAACAAAGAAAATTTTATTATATCTTACAGTTTATCCTATAAGTTACATGTGTTGATCGTTGAATATTTAAAATTGGTTAAATATAGCCTATTGCATTAAAAACTGATTATTCTCTTCAAGAATTTCTTAATATTTGCAAATATCAATACAAATTTTTAATATCGATTTCGAGTGCGAATCGATTTTACTCTACATTACTTTTTCTTTATATAATATCCAGGCTGCATAACATGTTTCAATTTCCTTTTTATATCAATTTAACAAACTTAGTAGATACATATACATAAGTGATTTGGTAAAGATTGGGAAGAACTTTTACCAGAGATCAGTTAAGTCAGTCGAAGGTCCCAAGATTTTACAATCACAATTGAATTGGACAAATCAATCTTCACGACCTTGAATAATTTATATAAGTATTGAAATATCTTCGTTTGCCAATAGATTATAGCATTTTATACATGGTTACGATTTGCGTACAAATTAAAACAATCCTCTTGATTTGAACCTTTGAGCGAATATTATTTATTGTGATGTCACTTCCTTCTTCGACTAAACTAAGGATAGTTATACCATTTGATCCATGATTAAGAAATCCGTACAAATTAAAACTATGTTCCTGATTAATTATGCATGGCGATGAAGAATCTTCAAGCTAGTACTATTTATTGTGATGGCACCTTTTCTAAATATCTCAAAATTATTAAATGTGTCAAAATTCCTTCTGCGACTGAATTATAGATATCATTTTATTTAACATTTGGTATTGATCTTCGAAGAAAAATAATCTAGTAGCCAAATAGATCCAAAATTAAATAAAAAAAATGTTGAAGTATGAATTACGATGTATTCATACTTTGCATCCGCTTCAAATTTGATATTTGGTTAATAATGTAAATCTAGGGCGGTTTCTTCTATTTGGTTGAAAACTACTTTGAGTAGTTCACAATCATAAAGACATGAATGTCTTTGACTGGATTGGAACGAACTTCTATTTGGATGTTTCAAATAGTTTGGCACAATAAAGCCATCAAATCATTGCCATCACAATGGTCATTATAAATCAAATTTCCTTTTTCATTGTCATGTGTGATTTTTCAACAAATAGACCAAGAAAATTGTAATGTAAATAAATCATAATTACTGACACTATCGAAATTAAAATTGTATATAAAATACCGTGTATTATAAACTAAACCTCGTGTTATGCTCAATCGTCTCAATCAAAGTTAATTCCTTCCATGACATGTTATATGCTCATGTTATTTTACGTAGAAGCAAACCTATGCCCTCTTCAAATATTCATATCGTCAGTCATATTGAAATAAATGAGTCATTATAGTAAATATTAATCATATTGCTTACTATTTTGTTTCACTTCCAAAAATACTTAATTGTTCTGGTTCCAATGGATTCGCAATTTCGTTATTATATTATCGTTAGTTATTGTTGAACCTCAATAACAGTGCTTTTACTTCAATTCATTCATTATCTCTTGTTTCATGTACGTGATAATTTTTCATTCCATTTATAATACTCCTATTACCATAATCTATCATCTGAACATTTTCTATTATTTTCTTTATTATAAATTTTATTTTCTTTTCTGAATTATTTATTTTATTTCCAAATTTGTTTTGTTAGCATTCAACAAATAAAGTATCTTCGTGACTGCTAAATATTTTAACTAATTTTACATATTCAAAGACTAAATCACACATTATTTAGTATTATTATCACAACATTGATTTCGATAAAAATCACAATTCAAGAAAACTACCTGCAATTTTACATTATATACTGATGTACTAACGCGTTTGTTTTTTTAGATTTATTTTCGCTTAACAAGAAACTAATATTTAAATGAAATAATTTAAAAAATGTCACATTCTAACAATTTTCTAGCTTTACTAAAACACGAGTTATGCTTTTTATGTAGTGGATTGGCATGCAACACTCTACCAAATAGAAATAAGAATATTGAATATAAGAATATTTGAATATTCTTTAAATTCAAGATGTATAACTTGATTTTGCTTTCTACAATTCTAGTATTCTATTAATATGTTTTGGATTTTGAGTTAGCTACATGGTGCACCACTATTACTACAACCTGGTAATTCTTTAATTGCAAGTATTACCTTGATAAGATTTCCATTAAAAAATTTGTCATCAGAGTATTGTTTCACTTATCTTCAGTAGAATTTTGGACAAATAATGAAATTGTTCGCGCCAAACACGCAGCCTACATAGGATGTTATAATTTACGATAAGGAGGATAAATGTGGACATATACCTTGTTCGTGGGCTCTCAATGCCCAGAAAACAAACTATTTATGGCCAATAGATAATTCTCCATTGAAGGTTCATAAAATGATTAAGTGGTGTAAGCCCCTTCCTGATACTGTGAAATACAAAAATTGTCACGAAGAGATGTGTAGCTACATCTTCAAATTATAAACTAATAAAAGTATATGAAGCGAGGGCAGAGTTCACATCCTGTGTTGATGGTGAACAGGAGAAAAACGAACAAATAGAGGATAGCCCCAATATAGAGAAAGGTATATTATTTAATATCTTTATATCATATCATTCAACAAAAAATTCATGTTAATATTTATTGCAGAACATATGTGAAATAGAACATGGAGAAGTAGAGGAGAGCCCAATATGGAGACGGGTACATTATTTAAAATTTATATATTTAAACTATTTATTAAAATCTTTTAAATTCCAATAAACAAATTCATTCGTCTCAATATATATGTCGCAGAGGACAAGTTAGATAGCATCATGAACACTCTATTCAAATTATCGTTGGATAAGTATAGTTGGATAGAGGGAGGGAAAAAGAGGGATTCGGGTCACAGGTAATCCGGTCATAGGTAATTATACACCGTGAGCTATTTTTTGAGTGATTTTTGAGTGGTCAAACAAAAACGCTGCAATGCCTTGACACCTCGAGTCCATAAGATGTATTACACATCAAAAATTTTGATACAGTGCGAAGAATTAATAAACAAAATACAAATTTACGGGACAAATTTCAGCAGAGCATCAAATGCGCTGAAAAATTCTCTTGTATTCCAGCAACGTTAATTTAAGGGCAAGTCATAAAATGCAAATTGAGAGAACATACAAAAAACCGAATGGAAGAAAGTTCACATTTGAAGATAAAATTCTCTCATTGACATTTTATAAAAATGTCGCCAAAGGCCTGCTATTTCTGGAGGCAAATATTTATATTGCCGAGTCTTCGAACTTTTAGAAATTTACTGTCGCATATCCTATTGCATGTTGGAATTAACGATAAGCATTTCCAATCATTAGAATTTGGTTATTTCCATTATATATAATTTAGTTTTACCGTTAAGAATTTGATAGTTTTTTTTATTGTGTATTATGTATTGTAATGTTATGAATTATGTTATGTGCTGTTGTATCATATATTAAAATTGTATTTTTAAGTCCTCCTGGAGCTTCTCTGTGGGCTATATGATAAATAAAATAAATAAAATAAAATAAATAACTGCGCGTGTGCTTAGACAGAAGCTGAAATCATTAATTGACTTCATTGTTAAATATTCTGTTTTTGGTATCACACGTTGTTAGTTGTACTCGATTGAGTGGCAAAAACGTGGATTGCCTCATGTCCATTTTAATTTGACTTGAAGATAAAATCCGACCACAAAATATTGATCAAATAATATCAGCAGAAACAGCTGATCAAACAACAGATCAAAAATTATTTGATATTTTCACGAAACACATGATCCATGGCCCGTGTGGAATTTTCAACATGGAGGCGCCATGTATGGAAAATGGAAGGTGTGAGAAAAATTTTTCGAAGCTACCAACTAATGATACCATCACGGACGTTGACGGCTATCCTCTGTACCGACGCAGAGATCAAGACAATGGTGGACACACTTTTACAATAAGACTACGTAACTTTGATGAGCCAGTTGAAATAATAGGTGGGTTGTAGCACACTCACCATTACTTACAAAAGCATATGAAGCTCATATTAATGTGGAACTTTGCAGCTCAGTCAAATCTATAAAATACATTTGTAAGTACGTCATTAAAGGTAATGATTTAGCAATATTTGAGCTACAAAATATTAATAAAATATTAATAATATTAATAAATAAAAATGATGAGATAACGCATTATCAAATGGGTAGATATATTAGCAGCAACAAAGCTATTTGGCATATTTTTAGTTTTCCAATTCATGAACGAAACCCTTCTGTCCAGCATCTGGCAGTTCATCTTGAGAACGGACAACGTGCGTACTTCACAGCACGAAATTTTCAGCAAAGGGCATTTGAGGGACAAAAAACAACATTGGCAGATTTTTTTTAACTATGTAAGAAAAATAATATATTGAGGCGAGGGTCGCCTAGTGGGTAGCATGCTCGTCCCCAGGGGTACTCGGTTCAAACCCCACCGGTGGCGTAAAATTTGTACTGTCAAATTAAGAAAATCAAGTACAGAATTTGAATAGTGAGATATTGAAGTAAAAAGCAAAAAAATGAAACACGAACATTAAGAAGGAAATGAAGAAATATAGAAAAGGAAGAGTTACCTAGAATTATGACAACTGAAGTAAGTAAAAATATAACCAATTTTTCATCGGTAATACTGGTATTAAAACCGGGATCCAGGAATTTCATTTTTAAATATCGAATACCGGTATTTAGATTTTTGTACGGTATTGGGAGCCCTACATCTGAATGAGCGGTTTCAGTTGGTGAAAATATCACGACAGAAAAATCCTTTTAATGTGGTCACTATGACAAGAACAGTTTATTATAACTTTTCATTGTTATTAAAACAGAATGGTCCCTATGTAATAAAAAAATGAATAATGATCAAAAATCTTTTTTGTGGAAACCTGTACAATGGTTATGGAATGGGTGGAGGCTGCTGATTGTATATTAATGAACCTCGAAAAATAAAGGCAGTCAGTGAGTTCAAAACCTCTTCAAATCCCAAAGAAATTAAAATATTCTTAGGTTTATCAGGTTACTATAAAAAGTTCATAAAAGATTTTTCAAAAATAACAAATCCATTCACAAAATTACTAAAGAAAAATTCTAAATTTATTTGGTCCAAAATTATATTTAATACTTTGAGGGAAAAATTAATAAATCCACTAATTTTACAATATCCAAATTTTGGTAGGAATTTTTCAATAACAACAGATGCTAGTGGCGTAGCCATAGGTGTAGTTTTATCTCAAAATGTAAATAGTTGGGATCTTCCAATTTCGTACGTATCCAGAACCTTAAATAAAAGTGAATTAAATTACTCTACAATGGATAAGCAATTATTACCAATCGTATGGGAAATCCCTTTAAATTATTTACTGATCACATGCCTTTATTTATATAATTGTAAAAACCGAATTCTCGACAAGTGCGTAGGAGACTAAAATTGAAGTAATTTGAATTTAAAATTATCTATAAAGCTGGGATAACAAATACAAATGCAGACAGTTTATCTAGATCTTCTTTTGAATTGCAAAATAGTGCCAAAGACATTCAGGAAGATACAAAAAACATTCAGGAAAATGCAAAATTTTCATATTTAACCGCTAACTAACCGATAATTTTCAAACATTTTTATATACTGCAAACAGATAGATTATTTTAAATACAAATATAGTAGAAAACAATAATAATTTTATTTCTTCAATAACTAAAAGTACTGTTCGCGCCAGAATCTTCTTAGAAGTTGATATTGGTAATAATCAGACAACACCTTTTCTCTGGCAATTAGCAAAGATTTGGACGTAATAGCTGATCTGACGTGTGAACAGTCTCTCGCTGTCTGGCTTGTCACGTAGGCCATTTTCATTTGTGTTCCGTATGAGTTTTGTTAAATTTTCCGAGTGTTCGATGTAGCTTGTGTGAATAAATACGTTATTAATTTCATCCAGTGTTTCTTATTGTGCTTCTATAGTCAAATCCTACCTCAGTATCCATTCCTTATAGCGATCTGAGAGTTCCGAACTTGAAGCCGCCATCCGACTGGACCGCCGAGCACGTAGAGAACGTCGAATATTTTATTTAATATATTCAATTATATCAAATCCTTAAAATAGCTATTGAGTCAAATTCAATTAGCTATTCCGAAGGGGTCTAACCAACCCCCATCCGTAACAAGTACAACCAGCATATTGTCTTAAAAAATTATATTATTTTGATCAGCAATATATGCAAAAAAAAACTAAAAATCAAAATATTTTAATATTTGTATCAAAATCTTCAAATACATCAGAAAAATGCAAACATTGATTGATCTTTGTAAACATGAAACAAAAAAAAACTTTATAGATATCCAAACATCAACTAATCATATTACATATTCTATATTTAACAATGAAGTTTTACAGCCTAAATTACAAGATTTTTTTTATTGCAATTTAAAAAATATTTGTTACGAGTAAAATATAAAATATTTGGCAATTCCTAATCCGCCAGTTCAATTCGTGATTTTGACGAGTGAACACCTAGTAGAAGTAGACTATTACGTACGTGATATTTAATAACACGGCAAATGCTGTTGTTCGAGCAAATAATAATGGAGCGTTTCAAAAGTGTAAATACGCTTCTTTTTAATTTTAAAATTGCATATGTGGCTAAAAGAAATAATAGAAAGTGTGTTCGAAAATGTGTCTAGTATACACGGAATTTCAATGGAATATAAAATATTAAACGTAAAATTTGATAAGGAAGATATTGTAAAGAAAATAAAAGAAAAATACGAAAAAAATCTGAAATTTAAATCGGAAGATAATAAAATTTACGAAATTGAAGTAAGCGAGCCAAGTAAACCGGCTCAGTGGATCAAGTTACTTAATATTCAATGGGAAATCTCGGAAGAGTATATATATAATATTATGTCAGAATATGGAAAAATATTAAAATATCAAGAAGATATGTGGGCCGGGTGAGGGAATAATTCAATGTTTAACTGGCAACAGAACAATACTCATGGAAATAAAAAAAGAATTATCAAGCAGAATTAAGATTAATGGTAAAATTACCACAATTATAATTAAAGGTCAACCCAGAAAATGCTTCAATTGTAGAGCTGAAGCCACTTAAAAATCAACTGCGCGGAGCCTTCCAAAATAGATCAAAGAATGAAGATTGTAATAGGAAAAGAACCGATTGGATACCATACGGAAAATTTATACACAACAGAACATAGATTTCAAGAACAAATTACGAAAAAAGAAACCGAAAAGATAGTAATGGAAAAAAAATGATATAAAGAACATTCTAAAATAAATAAAGAAAAGAAAATGATAATAATAAATTAAACTTTATACGGAAAGAAAAAAAATACGGAAGGAGCACAAAATATGAAAGAAATTGAGAATTAAATTTAAACGAACTAAAATAACAACACCAAACACAACAGAAGTTATGAAAGAAGTTGTTGACAAAATATCCATGGAAACTGACTCGAGTCTTATAGATTTTCTCGAAGAAGAAGATGAAATTATGATAGATGACTCGGTTAAATATAACAAAGAATATGACGAAAATCCAGTCCATGAAAACGGCCTTCAAATTGAAAAAAATTAAAACATAAACCACTACAATGACTGATGACAAAATTAGAAATATTGCGACAATAAATGTAAATAGAATGAGAAGTTTGACGACAAAAACACTTTTGAGAAAATTTATAATAGACAACGATTTAGATATTATTTTTTTGCAGGAAGTTAATGAAATTGATTTAAGTTTTTTTAAGCCATATCAAAACATAATTAATATAAATGAAAATCAAAGAGGCACAGCAATTTTAACTAGATTTGGATTAACAGTTAAAAACATTAAGATGCATGAAAATTCAAGATTATTAGGGACAAATATTGATGGGATTAATTTTCTAAATGTATATGCACATGCAGGAAATGGAAAACGTGCACAGAGGGAAAGATATTTGAAATAGACATGGCTAGTGTAATAGGCAGTAATAATACAAGTTTAGTTTTAGCAGGAGATTTTAATTGCGTAACTGATGCCAAAGATCAAAAAGGTAAAGGAAATTTTAGCGGTGCTTTAAAGAGAGTAGTGACACAACTAAAATTAAAAGACGTTTGGGAAAATACAAATAAAAATAAGGTCGAGTATACTTTTATTAGAGGAAATTCGGGTTCAAGAATAGATCGTTTTTATGCTGATGAAGTTTAAATAAAAATATCGTTGATTGCAAAATAGTCCCAATTGTATTCTCAGATCATAACGCATAATAGGTCTTATTTTAACATAGGTTAGGTTTGCTTACTAGCTTACTACTTACTAGTCATTTTATATCAATTAAGTACTTCTTATTTCAAATAGGTTTAGCTTTTTCTTCTAAATAGGTTGGGCTCACCTTCCAGATAGGTTTTTTTGCATATATAGTTATAGGAATAGATAGTTTTTTTGCATATATACATCGTTGTAAAGATATGTAGTTATTATAAAGGATAGGTAGTTTTTATATTGTTTACACTTATAGGGATAGGTAAATTTTAAGTTTTCAATATGAGTAGCAAAACCATCTGTTCACGTTGCTTTAAGCAATTCAACTGTAGTAGCTCCTTATATCGCCATGTTCGCGAGGTTCATGGCGAACAAAGCATTCAATATAAAACTACATTTGAATGTAGTTTTTGCAAAAAAAAACTACATACTAAATTTTCTTTGAATATACATATTAATAAGTTTCATAGCTCCATTCCCTGTGATCCTTCCGTAAATATTGTTTCTGATTCCCAATCATCCTTTTCAGTTGCCAAATGCCTTACATATCCAATTACCTCCCACTACACCCACCCCTGAATTCACATCTTACGATACCTTTTTTAATAATTTCAGTATAAATCCTCATACATCTCTAGCATTTCATTCCTACGCAGCCTCTAATGCACCAACACCATCCACAACTTTCGATTTCCTACTATCGCATTTGCCAACCATCTACGTCATCACAATCTTCATATTCTCCCATAACTTCTATAATCAGACAATCTTCAGTTCCCTTAAATTGCACTAATATTTCTAGCGTCCGGGCCATTCCCGAACCTCTTTCCCCACAAACTTCTGCATCATTTACTGCTTTTTCCACTTTGCCTGTCTCTCCTAGATCATCATCCCCATTTATACGAGCCTCTCCCGGCACTTCATTTGTAGGTACTCCTAGAACGCAAAGGATAATATGCCCAGTGTGCAAAAAAAGATTCACAATATATAATACATTGCGCGATCACATGGAGTTCGAACACGGGATTGAAATAAAATATGAAGAACTCAATTTTTCTTCACAAAATGGTTTGTAAATTTTTAATTACTGATATTATCAAAGCAATTCTGTATAATTTTATATATTATTTTCATTCTTTTTTGTAGATTTTTATACATGGAAAAGCAAAATAGAACAGCAGGATTTATCTCACTGTGTAAAAGACAGCGCAGGACGCGAGATGAAAGACGGAAGTAAAATTAATTATTATAATTGCAATAGGTCATACGCCTTTTCAAACATAGTAGAAAGATTTGAGCAGCATGCCCTTCCCGGATGATATCCACAATATATAATGATGGTCGAGTGGTTCTTGATTATTGGAAGACTCACGAGGGCCATGAAAACCTGGCTAAATTTATTCCAATAGACAAAGATTTGCTGAGGGACATCAAAGGTATATTTATTGATCATATCATAACATAGTAATGAATTTGACATATTTATAAAATCAATATCTCAACTAATATAATATTTGCAGAAAAAATTATGGAGTTAACGATGACGTGATTATCACCTCAATACATGAAGCCTCCTATCATAAAATATTACCACAGAGAGCTTCTTTAATATCGAAGAAAGATTTGTAGAATCTGAAGAAAAAGGTTTTACCCTCATACACGCCAAAATGTAAAGATAAAGTCAGTGTTAAAATGTGGTTGGAGGAAATGAGAACAGATATTAGATTCAAAATTATATTTTATAAAGAAGTTGGACCAGGCACAGCTAGTTATGGACTTCGAGATGAAGATTACATTTTAGTAATAATGACTAAAATGCAGTCTAGAATGTTAAAGGACTTCGGTAGCGATAGAGTTTGCATTGATGCTACTCATGGTACCAATGGCTATGGCTATCTGCTACATACTTTACTTGTAGTAGATGAATTTGGAAGCGGAATTCCAGTAGCACTTTATTTTTCAAAGAGACAAGATGAAGTTCTATGCAAAATATATTTTCAACAAATTGCCAATGAGGTAGGCATAATTAGATGACGCTCCAGCTTATTCTAATGCATGGTCAACTTTTATACTCCTGGCATGTGTCCAGGAGCTGGAAGAGAACGGCATCAAACAAGAAAGAGAGAAAATAGAGAGAAACGCGAAGTAATTTAACAGAAATTTATAGAAATAAAAATGATTTTGGATGAGGAAGATTTTTGGAGGAATTTAAATGATTATTTGAATGAACTTGAGACAGACGATGATGCTAAGATATTTGTTACATATTTTAGGAAAGTTTACTGCAAACGAGCAGCTGCTTGGGCGTATTGTTATCGGAAAGGATTAGGAATTAACACGAATATGTTTTTGGAAAGTTTTCATAATCAGATAAAAAGTCTGAGTTTTTAAGAGAAGGTGCTCGAGAAGGATGGATAAGGCCATTCAAATGGTGTTACGCCTTGAAATGGATTCTTTTCGACAAAGGACGCGAAGATTGAATGGAATGTCACTATCGACAAGGCAAAGAGATGTAAGAATAAGCCACATGAGAAGTGTAATAATTTTGCCTGATCATATTATACAAACCAGATTGAATACGCAATGGAATGTATTACCAACAGATGTTACTACGACACCATA
Source organism: Ctenocephalides felis (assembly GCF_003426905.1). NCBI lineage: Eukaryota > Metazoa > Arthropoda > Insecta > Siphonaptera > Pulicidae > Ctenocephalides > Ctenocephalides felis. Next base: position 111,150 of record NW_020538481.1, read on the forward strand.
TGTGAACCATGCAAAATTTGTTTTCATACATACACATGCAGTTGTAGAGAGTATATGATTCAATCAAACATTTGTAATCACATCCACTCATGCGTGAGAGTTTTTCCATCAGATATGGGTTTTGAGCGTGAATTGTTAGAAAGGGATATGATTCAAAGATGTGAAGATTTTAGAAGTTTAGAGGGATTACAAATAAGTACACAAACAAGCACAGAACATAATAAAGAGGCTTGCTATGCCGTAATAAAACTTGCAGGACAAGAACTTATGAATTTAATAGAAACTGAATAATTTGGTAACCATGAAATATTTATGAATAGAATTTTGTTATGCGCCGACACTCTTACCTATTTACAGTCGCATTTATGCCTCTATGTGTATACTATCACATTTATTACTCTATGGACTCTACATCTCTCGAGTTCCACTCTACATTCTATGGACTCTATATTTCCGGCTAGACACAGGACCTCAATGTTTATTACAAGCTCACATTTCTCTCTCTGGTCTCGAAAAGTAACACATAACCTTATGATACCTTTAATGAATATCTGTATAATAATATCTATATTCTGTAATAAATCTATAAAACTTGTGTTGTGTTTTGAAATACTAAAATTACCTACATCTCTGAAGGCAAATATTTAACAATTTGTTCATTTGTTCAACAAACAAAAGCATCATTGCAAGATAATTCTAGAGAATGTGCGAATAAAAGTATGGAGTGCCAAAGAGGAAAGAATAAGGCCACTTAATTTGTTATTAAAATTATATTATATAATTGGTTTATATAAGTGGTTTGAATCCTATTTGAGAGGTAAAAAACAATGCGTGAAATTAATTGACTCCATATCAGATAAATGTACGGTCTCTACAGGAGTGCCGCAAGGATCTCATCTTACACCATTGCTATTTTGTATATTTAGGAATGACATTGGCAATGGGTTCTCATCTGAGTTTTCTTTATTTGCGGATGACTCTAAAATATACAGAGGCATAAGGAACAAAGGTGATTTGTGTGCACTCCAGGAAGACTTAAATCGATTATCTAGATGGTATGAAATAAATAAATTTAAATTGAATGTGAGTAAATGCGCAGTTATTAAATTTTGTCGCGGCAGTGAAAGCTACTCTAATCATCGATACTTCATAGCAGAAGAAGTACTTCCGCAAGTGGATGGTATCCGTGTGTCAAGGGCAAATTGTATACTCGGTGGTCTGCTCAGAAACAGTGGAGATTTCCAAAATGATGATACCCTGAGTGTACTATTTGATACCTTAGTTAGACCAATATTAGAGTATGGGTGTGTAATTTGGGACCCGATTTACCAATATCAGATTGACAGAATTGAATCTGTCCAGAAAAAATTTGTCAATCATGTAAGATTCCGCAGATACAAGAGCATTCAGTTAAGTCACTCCCAAATGTACAACCATCTTAACATTACCCCACTCGATGCTAGAAGAATATACCTCACCTTCTGCTATGGAGTAAATATTGTGAAAGGTGCTTTATATGCACCTGAACTTCTCAAACGCATCAAAGTTGTATGAAATGTTAAGTTACATAATAACTGAACTTTGGAAATACCTACAGTTGAAACCAAATTTGTTTCACATGCACCCATGTTCAGAATATCAAAAATAATAAATGAATTTGCTTCTGAGATTGATATCTTTGGTCTGTCGGTGACAAATATAAAAAATCAAGCCAAAAAAATTATCCTTAAAAGTCTGTCTTAAGTAGTGATTTATAGTTTATTAAATGTTTAATTTTATTAGTTTTTATATAATGTTATATATATTATACATATTTGTAGTTTATATTAAGTGTTATGTATATATACAAAGCTATCTATGAACTTTTAATACTCTAATTTTCTCACATATTACCTCTTTAGTTTAGAATTTGTAGACTTCAAAATGTAACTATATTGTACTATCGCCGTTGAAAAAAAAAACATAAATAAATGAATAATAAGTGAAGTTATTGTCAATTTTAAGGGAATAAACAGTTGCCATACAGTAAGAATGATGGTGATTCTATATAAAAAAAATTAAACAGGTTGAAAACAAGTAATATACATAAGATAAAAAATAATTAAATCTCTTGTCTTTTCCATGACAAATTAATATTAAATTTAACCATTAAAATTATAGATAGCAGGATGGAAAGTGTCGAATATCAACCATATTTGTTGGCAATAGCAAAATTTCTACATCGTAAATTAACTGCTGAATTCATATTAAAACAGACAACAATTACTGACAGATATTAGTAAGTAGAGATGCATATTTCATTAACTTGCAGAATCCAGATTTAATAGTAGATCAAATGGCTAAGATTTAAATCATGTACTACAAATAACATGTGCCTTAAAGTGTTTCATGAACATTTAATCATACTAATCAGAAATATATCCATTGCGATAAAAAACATGGTAAAACAGAGGTACTTACATCCACAAACTCTTACTCAAGTTACCTCATGTAGTTATTAAATATAGGATGGTTTTGTACAATAAAACATTCACATGGGCCTCCAACATGTAGAATAGGGTTTCCTCACCGGCATCTGAAATTATAAAATACTATAGTAATTCATATAGATATAAAAATATTATTTTAATATAACTATAAAAAGAGGTAAATAAGTACCCACGAAAGAAAATATTTGGAATTGTAGCATAAATATTAGCCATTACCTACCTCTTGAAACGATATCCACAAACAACAACTTGCCTACGCCCTTAATAATCATAAATACGACAAACATTAGGTTTTAAATTAAATCAAAGCAACAAATTTATAACAATAAATATAACTATAAATATAAAAACGAACGTTATTAACGAATATTTCTCATACCAAATCAATGCAAAAGTGAAATAAGATGCTGTCAAAGTTCTTTGCTTTTGTCATGTACTAAATAAATAAGCAAAATTATCAATCCTTCAAACTACTAACCAAAAGCTTGCGAATAATGTTATCGCCAATGTAGATCATTCATTGTGCACTAAATCACTGAATTGAAACAAAATCGGACTGAAATAATCACTTTTGAAAATCAAAACTATATACAATACTCTTCTTTTATCTATGATCAGAACAGAATGTGAGATGCGAAAACCATGTCCATAGAAAACGAATGCTAATAATAGTAGAGCGAACAGCAAACGTAAGGGTGTCGGCACACCTGACAATAACGAGAGAGCGCGGTGGCGCTACGACGGTAATCGACGAGACTAACAGTTCCGAAAAATTTTTATTACAAAATAGCTGACCCGGCAAACGTTGTTTTGCTAAGTATTTCTAAACAATTTCTAGAGAATCAAGAAAATTAAGGCTTTATTTTAAGTGTATAAAGATGTGTAGTGTATAATCATAGAAAAGGTGTATAATGAAAGTCTACTTATTCAATATTATATAATTTATATTAACATTATTCGTTTGCCTATATTTTGTTAATACAATCAAACTGGACGTTTTATATACTTTCTATGAAAAACATATACAACTATGCAGGGCCGGATTTAGAAATTTGGCGCCCTGTGGCACTGACAAAAATGCCGCCCCATTCCTGAATTTATACTTACCAAAAATTAAAATTCAAAAAAAAAAAAATTGAAAACTGAAAAATTTTGAGTTTTTTTTATATTTTGAAAATTTTCAACATTTTTTTAAACCAATCGCGCTGCTTTAGCTGCGTAGAGACAAAAGATAGAAGAGTGTAAGATCCGCGTCGCAGAATAACGGATAAATATTATTACAGAACCCACAGAAATGTAAAAATGTATACTAATTATTAAAATATCTGATAATTTGTTGAGTAATATCTGAAATATGAAAAATATCTGAAATTTGATGTGCACATGTCTAATGATCACTTTTGACTACCAAATGTTTCTATTTAAGTATTTTTATTGGAACACCAAAACCGCTAGACCTGCCCCTCCCACAAAGTTAAGCAGTTCTTTATTTTGTCTATACATGTAATTTTTTTAATGATATTTTACGTTCCGTTTCTCAAAACCTGAATTATCATGTTTGGCATTTTGGCCCGTATTTTCGAAACAGTTGGACCTGCCTTAGCCAATAACTAATCAGCACGTTATCGTTATCAATAGGAATCGAATCTTCAAATAAAATTTAATTTTAATGAATTTAATAAATAAGTTTTTTTTAAAAAAAAATCGAAATATAAAAGAAAGATTTTTTAAATTCAATTTTTTTCATTTTTCAAAAAATCTTTATAAAATGCAATTTTCTCTTTCTTTCCTCAAGGCACAATGCCATGCGTCACTAGTTTAATTTTTTTCAGCGCTAGAAGCTGGGAAGAAATTCGTCATCTTAAAAGCTCGAGATCTGGAAAATATATTTATTAATTTATCAAATTATTAATTTATTATTTATTAAATTATTATTAATTATTATTATTAAATTTATATTTATTATATATTAAACTTTCAGCTCATTTACGAATCTTTATATTAGCCAAATTGCCAAATTCTGCATTGCATTCGTATAATATGTTTTGTTAATTATATTTTTTGAAATAAAAAATGTATTTTATTCTCATATATTTAGTATCCGATGATGCAATGATTGTTATCGTTAAATCGATGCACCGTGTACAATGTTGATGCAATATATCATCAATCATTGAATCTATGTGATTATCTCACAATGTATGTGCTCAAGCTGATGGTCTTAGTATTGTGGAAACTCTATAGCGCGAATTGAAATTCGTAAAAATTCTGATTTTCACAAAACTAACATTAGTTACTTTAAAGCTCGAGCTGCCTTGTTCAACGTCTAATGAAACAGCTCGATGGCAAAATTTTATACTAGATAAAAGTGTTGTATCAAGTAATGACGATCTTTAAATTTCTCGCAATAAGATTTGGATGCCGATTCCCGACTCAGCAGTCGAACGGACAACAACTCTCAGTAAACATTAAATCGGTCTCGGATTTATTCAAGTGAAAAATAACATTAGTGAATAGTTTAGTGCACAGTGAAACAAAATAAGTGTAACTAGTTTTAACATAAGTGCAATTCATTAAATTATGTTCCCCATTAAAGGGGAACACACAAATTTATCAATCCCTATTGTGGAAGCGTATCGCACATTAAATGATACTGAATATGACAAGAAACTGTGACCATCATGACAAGTCCAACAATCAACTCACGCACAATCAACCGTGCCAGTCAACGTTACAACAAAACATTCCAAACCTTAATAATAATACTCCGACGACAACTACAGAAAACGATCACGAAATAGATCAGGACCAAATTCCATGGCAAACTCCATCACACACTAAAAAACGTAACACTAAGGAAATCAACCGATCTGTTTTAAATACAATAACACTCCAAAACAGATTTAATCCGTTGTTAAATCAATAAAATCAAGACAAAACACAAACATTATCACCACGACCTCCACCCATTTTTGTTTATAACGTAAATAATTTCAAATTAATTCAAATTTCAAAATTCAAATTAATAATGCAATCAAAGAAACCTTTCCTTCAAACAAATTTTACACAAAAATTTTGCCGGACAAAACTGTAAAAATACATTGCTCTGATTCTGCTACTTTTCGACAAATGGTCACACTACTGAAAGATGCAAAAGTAGAACACCATACCTATCAATTAAAAGAAGATCGCGCGTTTAGAGTGGTAGTTCGATATCTATACCATGCAACCACAACAGAAGAAATCGCAACCGTGTTTAATGAATACGGTCACAAGGTAAGAAATGTTTTGAAATTGCGCAACCCCCACACAAAACAGCCGCGTAATATGTTCTTCATAGACTTTGAACCAGCACCTAACAACAAAGACATTTACAAAGTGGACAAATTCCAAAATAGCATAATTAAAATTGAACCGCCAAATGTCCGTAAACGCATCGTCCAATGTGAACGCTGCCAACAGTTTAATCATACAAAGCGGTACTGCAACCAACTGTTCACATGTTCCCGTTGCGCCGAGAATCACGAACTCAAAGATTGTCCTCTAGATGAAGATACGGTTCCGAACTGCGCCGTGTGTAATACTGTAGGCCACACGTCTAAATATAAAGGCTGTAAACGATATCTAAAATTGTATTCACACAAATATGGATCGACGTCAGATAATAATAATAACAACAATCGAACTGCACCTACCAGCCAAATTATTAATCAAACGTTGCTACTTGGTTCGTTAAGTTCGGTGACGCTAGAAGAGTATCTTTAAAACGAAGCTACGCCGACACAATCAAAACAAGCAAACCGGTTTTTGCACAACATGTAAGTTTTTAACAGGTACTCAAACATCAAGAGGCTTCCAACACAAATCATCTTGTTATGCTTTTATCGCAGTTCTTATCGGAATTCAAATCAATGTTTCAACAAATGATGCAACAAAATAATATGATTGTGAACATGTTATCTACACTTATAAACAAAATTAAATAAAACTGGCTAAATTTCTTTGAATAGCAATATGGAACGCCAATGGGCTTAACGCACACAAAAATGAAGTAATTATATTTTTGTCATAAATAAAATAGACGTTTTATTAATTAAAGAAACGCACTTTACTAAATATTCCCACTTCAGTATTCCTTTTTACACCGCATTATGAAATGGACCAATTCAACAGAGATTATATTCAAGCGACTTCTGTAATAGTTCAAACATTACCATATGAGTTGACTATCTCCGCTGTATATTGTCCTCCAAGATATAATATCAAAAGGGAGCAGTTTCAAGAATTCTTTAACACATTGGGGCCCAAATTTTTAGCAGGAGGCGACTTTAATAGTGAACACCCAAATTGGGAATCTCATATTTCTAACCCAAAAGGAAAAGAACTTAATTTTGTAACTCAATATAACAACTTTGTTACAATATCCACATGTACTCGAGAATACCTGACTTACTCGATTTTTTCATTTCGGGCGGCATTCACAATAAATGCATCGAAGTTCAGTCAAATTACGACCTAAGCTCGGACCACTCTCCAGTCATTGCATCTGTGAGTTCAAATTTGAATCAAACACTAACAAGTTGTCAACTTCATAATCATAAAACGGACTGGGTGTTATACAAGAATATTATTAAGGACCAAATATATTTAAAAATGCCCCTAAAATACTCAAGCGATATAGACGGCGCATTGTACGACTTTCAACAAATTTTGCAGAATGCAGTCAAAGTTTGTACTCCGCAAAATTTCGTCACCAATAAAGGACCCTACATAACGCTAAGGATTAGGAAACTAATAGCTGAGAAACGTAGGATTAAGAAAAGATGGCAAACCACTCACTCGCTACAGGATAAGACTCTTTCAAAAGCTCTTGTTTTTGAATGAAAAACTCATGTCAAAAACCTTTGAAACGATTTTAACAAATTATTGCTAATTGTATAGACATATGAACCGAAATATCGGATAAATAAGATGGCGGAAGATGTAGAAGAGCCAAAATGTTGCAGTATATGTAATATTGATGTTAATGGAAAAAACATTATTGGATGTGAAGGAGAATGTAATGGTTGGTTCCACAAAAAGTGTGCGAAAGTTACTAATGAACAATATAAGGTTATCAGCACAAGAAACAATATTAAATGGTTTTGTGACACATGCTCAAAAAAATGAGGTAAGATATTCGCATGAAAGTAATTTGAAAGAAATAATAAGTGAGCTTAAAACTCTAAAGAATGATATTAAAATAATTAAAGATGCAATTTCCAGTTATGGTACAATATGTAAAAATAATGCAACAGAAAATAATAATAATAAAAATTATAAAAATAAAGACATAATAGACCCAAATATGCCGCCAATAATTGTAAAACCAAATAATAAACAGAACAGCTATGAAACTAGAAACTATATTGAAAAAAACATAAATCCAAAAAACGTAAAAGCAAAAGTAAGATCAAAAAACAACATTAGTAGCGAGGGTTTAATAATTAAGGCCTCAACAATTGAAGAAACATAACATTAGCAGAATATAATGATACAAAAAATTGGAAGCGAATACGAAATATATATGAAGAAACAAAGAAATCCGCGACTTATTATAACAAATGCTCCAAGGCAATATATGTACGGCACAGAAATAATAAATGAAATGATAGAATATAATTACAATATAAATAACACAGATCAAATTAAACTAATATACCAAAGGAAATCACGAAAAACAGAAAATTGGATTACATATATCGTAACATCTGACAAAACATACGAAAAATTGTTAGAAAATAATGTGAATCTAGATGTTATAACTGTCAGGCCTATGGACACAGGGCAGCAGAATGCAAAAACAAGATGTACTGTGCAAACTGTGCGGATGAGCATAACATAAGAGATTGTAAGATCAAATCTGAGAAATGCATAAACTGCACAGACGCCAATGTAAAATACAAATCAAATTTTAATACGGTGCATAATGCTAATGAAACAGAATGTTCGTGTTATCAACACAGAGTCAAAATGGTAAGAATGTCGACGAATTATAATGGATAAATTCAAGAAAATGAATAAATATAACAGCAATAACAAGAAAACTTAAGAAATAAAATAGATGATTTAGAAATAATTATGAATAAAAATGAAAATTGCCAAATTTTAGTATTGACAGAAACTTGGATATACCAAGAAGAAAAAGAATACTTCAATTTAAAAAACTTTAGAGGTATTTACAAATGCAGAGAAAAGAAAAGAGGAAGAGGAAGAGGAATAGCAATATTCGTAAGAAATGAACTAAACTGTACTGTCATAGAAAATAATAATAAAAATAACATAGACCTATTGAAAATAGAAGTAACAAATATGAACCCTGTTATAAAGTTTAATGTTATATACAACCCTCCGAATAATAATAAACAGGATCTGATAAATTTAATAGAAAAAAATATGGAAGTAAATGGCAAAAATACAATAATAATAGGTGATATGAATTTAGATTTTATTCAAACAATAATATATCAAATAGTTACAAAGATATTATAGAATCATCAGAATACAAAATAATAAATAATATAGATAGCCAATACGCCACAAGGGAGACTCAAAACACTAAATCCATAATTGACCATATTATATCTAATTATAAAAAGAAGATTAATATAGAAATAGAAGACACAGAAATATCTTATCACAAAATGATAACAGTATTTATACAAAATACGCCGAGAATCAAACCAAAAATGCATAAAATAACAAGATATAGCATAGATTTAGAAGGACTAGAAAAGACAATAGCTTATAAGTTAGACTGTAAAATAGTGGATGAATTAGAGGATTTAATAAAAATTATATAGGATGCAGCAAAAGAAAATAAGATCAAAGAAACAATAAGAGCCAGAGAAGATACCTGGATAACAGAAGAAATGATTAACTTAATGAAATACGAAAACAAATTTTACAATAATTTAAAGAAATGCAATCTAAATGAAGTAAGCAAATATAATGCCATAAAAATAAAATATAATAACATAAAAAAGATATAAAAAATATGATCTACAAAACAAAAAGTCTATACTAAGAAACAAAAGAAAAAACAAAAAAATGTGAAAGGGACTCTCAAAAAATATGGAAACTAATAAATAAAACATTAGGAGGAGGAAAAAATAAAAATGAATATAAAGAAAATATTGAAAAAATACAGCATAAGGATAAAAATATATTTCTTACAGAAAAGGAAGACATTGCGGAGTATCTCAACAAACATTTTGCTGCAACTATAAACCATCAATGCACAGACCTAAAAACAAAATCCAAATTTTTGAATTAACAGATGAGAAAGAAATAAAAAAAATGTTGAAAATCTGAAAAATAACGCTGCACATGGGGAAGACAGGATAACAGCAAGAATCACTAAGAAAATAATAAATCTAATAGCTCCACTACTTGCTGTTTTAATAAATAGATACATAGAATGTGGCGTTTTTCCATCATGCCTTAATATGGCTACAATAAAACCAATTTTTAAAACAGGAAACAAAATAGATCCAAATAACTACAGACCCATAACAATGACAAACACATTCACCAAAATATATGAAAAAGTAATAAAAGAAAGATTACTTAATTTTCTCATTCAAAAAAATGACAAAAATCAATATGGTTTTTTACTGTCATCAAATACTCAAGGTGCATTGATGGATTTTACTAATACCATAAGTGAGCACCTTGAAGAAAATAAGCATAAAGTAGCGATATACATAGACTTAAAAAAACTTTCGATACGGTGGATCATAATATATTAATTATGAAACTAATAGAGCTGGGATTAGAAGGTTTGTCACTTAGCATTATCAAAGATTTCCTATCAGAAAGACAAGTAAGGACCATGGTTGATAACGTGGCAAGTGACAGACGCAAGTAAACTGTGGAGTCCCACAAGGCTCAGTTCTAGGACCTTTACTGTATCTCATCGATACAAACAATCTTCAAGAGACAAAATTGATGGGAAAATACATCCTATACGCCGACGATACTGCCATAGTCTCTCTATGCAGACAAAGATGAAAAAATATTAGAAGAAATTATTAACAAAGACATAAAATTATATTCTGAATGGCTAATTGAAAATAAATTAACGATCAACATTGGAAAAACTAAGTATATACATTTTAAACAGAAAAAAGTAAGAAAATTACTAAAACAAATATTAAAATAAATAATACAGAAATAGAAGAAGTGGAATATATAAAATACTTGGGCCTTGTGATACACGAAAAGCTAACATGGACAAACCATATAAATGAAATTAAAAAGAAGATAGCGGCATTAACAGGAGCTTTAAAAAGAAACCATTCTTTCGGGAAAACAATAAGATATTGATTTTAAAAGTACATATAATACCCATAATTTTATATGGAATAAATACTTGGAGTCGAACAACTGAAGCTAACTTAAATGATATACAGAGAATAATTAACAAAGCCATAAAAATATCGTATAATCTTCTACACTTTACACCCACTAAATACTTATAAACAGAAACAAATATTCATTCACTAAACAACATAATAAAAATAGAGAAATGCAAATTAATACACAAAATGAATTATAATGGAATAAAACAAGTACAACAAAAGCCACAAATCAAGATATATATGAACACTACACTAGACAACACAGTAATTTTCACATTCAATATAATAGAAAGAAGAAATTGAGAGGAAATGTCATATTGAGCGCTAGTAAAATATATAGTATTGCCAAACGATATTAAGATGACCAATGATAACGACAAATTTAAAAGAAAAATAAAGAAATATTATAAGGAAATTGAAGATTGAATAGATATTTTAATTATAATAAATCTTATAATGTAGTAATGAAATAGACAAATGATATGTATATATAAAATAAGAAAATTGTTTCATAATCTCTCATACCAGATATCCCTGTCTGACTGAGATATGAAAATAATATATAAATAAATAAATAAATAAATAAAATACTAAATGGAATGAATAACTTATTGAGAACTAAAATTAGTGAAATGATCAATACTAACTTTACTAACTATGTTTCCAGATTGACTAGATTTGATAACAGCTTATGGAAGCCACTATCTGACAGAAGAAGACCTGCAACTAAACACCCATCAATAAGATTAAACGCTTCCGATTCTTGGGCAAGAAGTGACTCTAAAAAAGCAAACCTGTTTGCTAATTATCTATCATCTGCCTTTTCGGTTAATGATATCAAGTCAAATTTTAATATTACTAATTCTGAAAACACAACCTCAGACCATAACAAAACTAGATTCTTTACCGTGAAAAAGAAATTCAACGTCTTAAAAACAAAAAAGCTGTAGGAATAGATTCAATTTCAAGCTTAATGCTTAAAGAACTCCCTTAGAGAAGGATTTATTTTACTTACCTACATCTTTAATGCAATTCTTAGACTCAATTATTGGCCGATATTATTCAAAACCTTGTAGCAACCCTCCAATTGACCACCTCCAGGAACCACTGATATTGGATTGGATATAAAACCCAGACCTATCATCGAATAATTCTCACTCACTCTCCGCTTATCGCTTGTATTATATGTAGTGTAAATAATAAGTATAAATATATATTATTATCAACATTTGTTTACCTACATAATTGGTGACCCGACAGACAGTTTGTGTTAAACATTCGAAGTGAACACATCGATTGCGTAACAAAATAAACACACAAAATAAAAATCCAGGCTTGCCTGTGTACATTTATATTAAAACAGTTATTTTAATAACTATATAATGGAAAAACACACTTCTATTTAACTTCAAAGTAATTGAAGGATTAATTTCGCCATTAAATGCTCATTTGTGGTTGAAAGGAATTTTAAATAGTATTTATGAAGATGTCAGCTGTATATACGAAATATCCATGGAAAATAAGGTATTAAATGTGAAATTTAATAATGAGAAAATTATAAATAAAATTAAAAGTAAATATGAAACTAATATAAAATTTAAGTCCGATAAAAATCAGTGTTATGAAATTGAATATAGTGAACCTAGGGAACCGCCCCACAGTGGATAAAACTGTTAAATGTACAATGGGAGACATCAGAAGAACAAATAAGGAAAATAATGTCAGAGTACGACAAAATATTAAAGTACCAAGAAGATATATGGACAGGAGAAGGCTTTATAAACTGCTACACTGGAAATCGAACCTTATTAATAGAAGTAACAAAAGAAATTCCAAACATGATTAAAGTGAATGGAAAAAACACAACGATAATAATTAGAGGACAACCAAGAAAATGTTTTAAATGTGGAGAAACAAGCCACGTGAAAAAAGAATGTACAATGAACTCAAAAATAGGAGAAAGATTAAAAGATTTAGTGAAAAATAAACCAATAGTGAATAATAATGAAGAAAACATAATAGATAAAATTGTTGTTACCCAAAAGGAAAAAAATGAACAAATTAGAAAAAATGAAGAAGAAATAAATAATAAAAAAGAAGAAAAAATAATAATTATAAAAAACAAAGAAAGTTATAATTATATGACTGAATATAAAAAAACAAAACAAAAAGAAGAAAAAGGAAAACAAAGCATAAATGAAATGAATAATAAAAAAATTAAAATAACAACCCCAAATACAGAGGAAGTAATGAAGGATATAATTGAAAACATGGATATAAATACGCCAATTTCTTCAATGAATTGTATTCTACAGGATTCAGATATAGATATGTCAGAAGAAGACAGATCACTATGAAACACCTAATCCTGAAATAAATAAAGAAATAACAAAATTAAAAACTATATAACTTAAATTTCTTCTTAAATTCCTTTTTAACAACACATATTGATGAATAATTATAAAATCAGAAATATTGCCACAATAAATATAAATGGTATTAGAAGTTTAACGACTAAAATATTACTGAAAAAATTTATAACAGATAATGACTTAGATATAATATTTTTACAAGAAATAAATGAAAACGATTTAAGATTTTTTAAACCATATGAAGGTATAGTAAACATTAATGAAAATCAAAGAGGTACAGCCATATTGACAAGACCAGGAATTGAAATAAAAAATGTAATCCTTTATGAAAATTTAGAATAATAGGTGCTAACACAGATGATTTAAATTTAGTAAATATATATGCCCATGCCGGTAATGGTCAGCGTCCACAAAGGGAGAAATTATTTGAAGAAGATATAGCCAGTGTAATAGGACCAAACAAATCTAATATCATGATCGCAGGCGATTTTAACTGTGTATTAAATGCCAAGGACCAAAAAGGAAGAACAAATTGTAGTGCAGCACTAAAAAGATTGTTAAACCAATTAAAATTAAAAGATGCGTGGGAGTATTTAAATAAGAAAGATAATGGGTTTACATTTATTAGGGGCGATTCAGCTTCAAGATTAGATAGATTTTATACTGACACTTTAATAAAAAATAGAATAGTTAATTGTAAAGTAATTGCAGTAACCTTTTCAGACCATAATGCGGTAGTTCTAAAATTGAAAGTTGTGACATCAGTGCCATTTTTTGGAAAAAGTTAATGGAAAATGAACACAAAAATACTTAAATCCGAAGATTTTGATAATTTATTTAGACAAGAATGGGAAAAAATTGTTAAAATTTCATCATGTACGAATGTAATTGATTGGTGGCAAAATAAAGTTAAAAGCAAATTAAAATACATTGCAAAAAATTTCTCCAGACAAAATGCAATAGATTTCAATAATACAATAAATTTTTTTGAAAATGTATTGAAGGAGGCAATTGTAAATTACAATAATAATGGTGAAATGTGGGAAATAATTAAAGAAACAAAAGCCACAATTAGAAAATTATATGATACTCGTAACGAAGGAATTAAAATAAGATCAAGGACCCAAACAATTACAGAAGAAGAGCGTATTACTACATATCAAATTGCAAAGGAAAAAATCAATGGAGAAAACAAATTCATTAAATTGTTACTTAATAACGAAAATATTTGTTTAAAAAATTCTAAAGAAATAATTGTAGAAATGGAAAGATCATACAAAAATTTCTACAAAGAAAAACCGATAAATAATAAGGAAATGGATCTCATACTAAGGAAATATAATAAAAACATAAGCATTCTTTCTAATGAACAACTAAGAAAAGAAATTTCGGAGGAAGAAGTAAGGGAAGCGATTAAGACAAGCAGCAAAAATAGGACACCTGGAATAGATGGCATTCCGTATGAATTTTATCAAAAATATGAAGACATTTTAACACCCTTTTTAGTTAAAATATTTAATGAATTTTTAAATGAACCAGAAAAGATAAATAAAAAACTTAATGAAGGAATAATAATATTAATTTCGAAAAAAAAGGATCCAAAATATACAGACGATTATAGACCAATTACGCTTTTAAACTGTAATATGAAATTATTTTCAAAAATTATTTCAAATAGAATAAAAATGGCTGTTCAAAATATTATTAACCAGGGGCAATCATGCTGTATGGATAAAAGAAATATTGTTGATAATTTAATAACTGTTAGAAACTTAGTGGCATACCATAATATAAAACATAATGAAAAAGCATCTTTGATAAACATAGATTTTAAGAAAGCCTTTGACATGATGTCACATGATTATTTGCTGCATGTACTAAGAAAAATATCAATTCCTGACAAAATAATCAAAGTAATAATGAATCTTAATAAAAACGCAACTTCACGATTACAAATAAATGGCAATATATCTGATTATATAAAAATTGAAAGATCCGTCAGGCAGGGATGTCCTTTGTCGATGATTCTATTTGTTATTGGTTTAGATTCTTTACTTGAATAATTGAAAAATAAATTAGAAGGTCTAAAAATAATAACTAAAAATGTTAAGATACTTGCTTATGCTGATGATGTTACTTTAATAGTTAAATCAAATAGTGAAGAAAGAAAATCCTTAGAAATCATTAAATCTTATTGTAAAAGTTCAGGAGCAGAAATAAATGAAAACAATATCCACATTTTTATCGCTGGTATGAGTTGGGTAAGAGATTCAGAAAGCAACATACCAGATACGTCAAAAACTAAATATTTGGGAATGATTATATCAAAAAATTTAGAGTAAATGATTAATGAAAACTGGATTAAATTAATAAATAATATAATATAAGAGTGACATTAAATAAGGAATTATCAAGACGACTAAATGTAATTAAAAAAATCTGACATATAAATGAATTTGCCTTAGCAAAATTATGGTATTTTCACAAAAAATTGAAACTATAATAGGTTATTATATCTGGAATGGTTATAGAATAAGAATTAATAGAAACCAATTAAAATTGAAAGAAAACCAAGGAGGTCTAAATTTAATATCAACTGCTGAAAAATGTAAAGCATTACTCTTTAAAAATATGATAAAACACATCATAACAAAGAAAATCAACACAGGATTTTTAAAACTTTGAACCAATAATAAACATTTTCCGAAATCTATTAAAAAAGAATGGGTAATCATAAATGAAAAATATCAATGGAATCTAGAAAATACTACAACTAAAGAAATATATATAAAACTAATTAATGATGAAAATGCTTGATACTGCTAATTGTACAAAATGTAATAGATTTCTTAACTGAGTGCGGTGAAAATAAAAAGATATAGAATTGGATGAAGCATAGACTGAAATTATTAAAAATTAATCTAAATGAGAAAGATCATACATTAATAAAATTCGATATTATGAAAAGATCAGAAGAAGAAAACAACATCATAATATGGATATTATCTCGTGTTCTAAATATTATATATAATGGAATTGAAGAATTAACAATAATCGAAAGGAATTTAAGAGAGAAGCGGAACGACTATATAATAAGAAATAAAAATAAGAAAAATTCATTCATGTACAAAATTTTGTAAATTATAATGTAGATATTTAAGAAATAAAATATAATTATAATAAAAAAGACGGATGATCACAATAGGAACTGTGCCCTCATGGTCGATGAAATTAGCATTTCCGCAGGCATCGACTATGACGAAAGTAAGGACAGCATCACTGGCTTTGAGGAAGTCTTTGAGAGAAGGCCAAATAATTATTGTATATAATATTGTAGCTACGGTGTGTGTTCAACATGCCACAAATGTAGCTATAATAAACATGTTGCTCGAAAAGACAAGGGCACAGCTTTTTAAGGATGCTAGAGTTGCATGCTCCAAGGTTTTCTTATAGACAATAAAAAAATTGAACAACAATGAACACAATAAAAAAAACATTATGAATATAACCCGAAACGTCCACATCGTTGAAGTAGCTTCCAACAGTTGAGCTGCTGATAATTTTCACACATTTGGCACAGCAGTCTTCTATATTTTTGGAAAATATAAGAATAAATATTATATAAAAGGAAAATTTCTGAACTAATTTCGATAGTTGGTTGTATGATATGTGTTGTGTGCTGTGATGCATGCTGTTGGGTTTTTACAGTTCAATTATTGCTGATATGCTTATAGCTGCTGAAAGGGATATTTCAGTCAATGTCACAAATCTAATACAGCTCAACAATCCATCACAAAACAAATCCACTTGCTCTGGCCATTATCTAAACTACCATTCCTATCACCCCAAATCGATACAACCTCCTAATCCTGATTCTAAAAATTCATTAATTTTTAATTCTTTCATTTCTCTACCTTACATAGATCGCCGCTTCCACTCTTGAAAAAAAATTATCCGTTGGTTTGAAACTGGTATGATCGGACCTACTCTTTCAGACTTATCACTAACCTTAAAACTACTACTCCTACATCCCACATGTCTAACGTTGTTTATGTCTGCAAAGGATTTTGGAAAATGAACTGCCAAATTCTCCAGAATCAAGAATTTGATAATAAATTCCAAGGAGAATGGAAAAAATTAAAGAATCGTTAAAAAAATATGAGTAGAATGGTGGCAAAAACACGCGATAGAAGAAAAAATTAAATACGTTGTAAAAGATTGGATAATACAAGAAATATTTGATTTAAAAACAAATACAATAAGTTTCTTTGAAGGAGTTCTAAATGATGCTGTATCGCATTATAAAAATAACGAAGAAAGGTATGAAACGATCAGAGAAACCAAAACCATAAGAAAATTGTATGATATAAAAAATGATGCAATTAAATAAGATCAAAAACACAAACTATAACAGAAGAAGATAGATTAACAATATATCAAATAGCATTTACCTACGAATACAATGCATACAACCTGTGCTATTGTAGTATACATACTAATACATACTAATTATATTAAATAATTCTTGTGATTGTTATTGTGTTAATAAATTTTTGCATATTATTTGGACTTCTTTAGAAAACTAATTCAATAAATTTTCATATCTTAATTCGCACAGTCTATTCAAAAGATTACTTAATAAAATACTAGTTTTTTGTAAGTCATTACTAGTATGTTGTAAAGTTTCAGAAATAAAACTAACAATTTGAAACAGCGAAGCAAAAAATCTGAAAATGATTTAGGTGATCATATTTATAAAAATCTAGCTATTAAACTTACGCGTCATGCAGACAATTCAAGTAATAACAAAAACAAATAATAATAGAAATGCTATAAATATAACTATAAAAATTCCAATTTTCGATGAAGAGTGTATAAACTGGATCCAGCAACAATTGTTGAAAAGAATATTAACTATTATCGGATGTGCAAAAGCTTTGCTTAATGAATTGATTGCTTGGGCTTGCCTAAATATTGCAACAGAAATAAATTCTCTTAAAGCGTTAGCTCACATGTTGAAATTCAATACCTTTCGATAACAAAAGGAAATGCAAACTACGTTAAAATTAGTCAATTTTTTGAAAGTTGTTTTACTTTCTGCTTGCGCTCGTTGGGGTACGCCTCGGCTTGGGGGCACCGTATTTTTGATACGGCTGATACGGCGGTAGTTACGCCCCTGGTTGTAAATACATTAAATGATTTTCTTATAACTTATCATTAATTAAACCAATCATGTATTAAGAGATTGTTTCTAAACAGCAGATAGATGTGTCGTCATTGATCACCATTTATATTTGTTAAATTGTAATACATATCATGTTATTAAAATGAAAATACATCTGTATGAAGTGAAGTTTACAAAGTTATGGTAACAGTGGATTTTACAAATCTTGTATTACAGAATACAGAATATATTCAGAATAAAATACAGAAGAGCAAAGCGCGCTTTTTAGGTTAAAAATGGTGCGCCTAGTAAATAAGTATTAATTTGTGTTCATTTTATGGTTATCATTGAAACAGTGCAGAAGAAGAAACAAGAAATAAAATGTCCCCGTAAGTATACATACAATTTATATATTTATGTACATATAGAATTTTGTATGTTAAGTAATTAATTACTTAACCTTCACTGGGCATTGTTAATTTATTTACTGCCTAAAATTTGGCTGTTGTTTGGACGTCAAAATATACGATGGAGGTTCCATCTAAATGGTTGATTGTGGAAAACAATAATACTGAAAATATTACTGAAGTGTGGTGGCCTCCTTCGCATATTAAGTATTGTATTTCGTCTTTAGCTGCGAAGCAAACTTCAGTGCATAAGTCAGAGTGGTTTAAAAAATATAACTTTTGTCGGGTTTTATGGCGAGAAATAACTTTTAAATATGAAGTATTGAAGTGTTGGAAGCTATCTTAACTACGATATTTGTTCTAGACAGTCGACGAGAAAGCACGCCGATGATTCTGAATATACCTCGCATGAGGAATTAGGCAAGGGGCATAGAAAAAGCAAGGCTGCAGTTATATCTGAATCAGAGAGCGACACATCTGATAGTGAAGGTAATAAATTACTACATTTTCAAAATAGATCAATATTTTTATATTATTATAATGTACAGGTGCAGCTGTAGCAGAGGTTCCTGACCTCATTGACTGGAAGTTATAGAGGTCCAATTCCGGCCTCAACGTAAGAGGTAATTTTATAAAAAAAATCATGATTATATAAAATATTTGTTTTTATTTTTAAACAAATTTGTTCTTAATGCAGCTACTACGAGCGGAGGTGTGGCTGAAGCTCCAATGCATGGAGTGGCTGAATCTGTTCCAAACCGAGGAGAGGAAGCTGCTCCAATATATTATTAATATTGAATGTGAGTAAAATGTGACTCATCGTTTATGATGTTTTCCTAACATCCATTTCTGTTACAGCTCTCCTTAGCGGTGGTTTGTCAGCTATTGACTGCAAAATGGCTGGCATCAAAAAAATACTGCACGATATGAACAAACCAAGTCAATCTGATTTGGTGGACTTGTCAAAAACGAACAGTTTTGATCTAATTCTGCCTCTCTCTGGTGTAGAGTTTCTCCAATCATTGGAGAAGAGGTTAAAAGAAAGTGAAGAATTGTGTTCAGAATATGTAAGTTCTATTGCAAATATATTGATAATACACCACACAAACATACGTACATACATACATACATACGTACATATATATATATATATATATATATATATACTAGCATACCCATCCTCGCGTTGCGATGGCCCTTATTAAAATCCACCTGATTGAAATTTGAATCCGTTTGACAACCAACATTTCAAACCTTTAGTTATTAAAAATTAATATCAATCCAAAATAAATAAAATCCACCTAATTGAAATTTGAATCCGTTTGACAACCAACATTTCAAACCCATACCAAAATAAATCCGGATTGAAATTTGAATATGATGGATCAATAAATAAAATGATATATATATATATATATATATTATATCATATATATATATAAATAAAATCCACCTAATTGAAATTTGAATCCGTTTGACAACCAACATTTCAAACCCATACCAAAATAAATCCGGATTGAAATTTGAATATGATGGATCAATAAATAAAATGATATATATATATATATATATATATATATATATATATATATTTTGTTGATGTATGCCCTTGAAGAACAATTAACTATATTTCTCAAAACATCAAAATAACTACTTTAACATTATTAATTATATATAATATATATATAAACATATATATTAATATAATATATACTAGCTGACCCGACAGACGTTGTCCTGTACACATATGTCTATATTAAAAAAGTATTTAATTTCAATATCATTCAACTTTTTTTTTTAAACTATCCATAAATAAATTTAATTAATACAATAGTTATATTTATTTTCAAATGAACAATTTAACCAATATATATTCAGGAATGCAATTCCAATAATTAATGTTATTATAATTAATATTAATTATATAATTAATCTTAATTAATATAGTATATAATTCTTTTTTTATTTTAACTTTTAATGTAGTAGAGTTTATTGTAACGCCAAAGGATATACAATATTCTTGGTGAGATTATTAGGTGATAAATATATAAATTATTGGGGTTTCTGACTCTTGAGTAAGCAACATATAGCTGCCCGTGATTAAAGCACGGATTTTCTAAATTTGTACCGCAAAAGTTCATTATCTGCCCTTGTGACTTGTTTATGGTCATAGCATATGCCAAACGTATAGGAAACTGCAGTCTCTTAGGTATTACTGATTCCGAAGAATTAGTGGTATTCTAGGCAAAAAAAACAACATCATCTTTGATTTTCCGCCCAGAATAATTGCTCTATAATGTTTCCATAATTTTTGTTATTGCTAATCTTGTGCCATTGCATAATTTGGGGCATTTAAATTTCTTAATAATATAATTGGAGAACCAACTTTCAATAGTAATTTGTGCGGCGGCATTCCTGGTAAATCAAGAGAATTTAAAAATTCGACTGGATAATTGACGATTTCATCAGGATCATAACAGTATCAACTGATTTAAATGTGAATTCATATCCTGGCAGTATCTGTTGTATTTTTAAATTCATTTCGTCTACATCCAAATTCGTTGCTCCTAAAATTGCTCGTTCTAGTAGCCATCATGATCTTTATGATTATGCTTTAAATTTGGAAAAATATTTCTATTAGTTTGGCTTTGCTTTCAACCATATTACAAAAATTATCAGGGAATTGAATGTACTCTGTATTTTCATAAAAAGTAATTCTGCCATTACCAATATCCAATAATTGTTGTGAAAATTTTAACCCCAGTGCATCATTTAGACATTGAACACGAATGTTAACAACTAAGATATAATCTTTACGTGGCACCACCGATAAGACTTTTTTAAGCAGGCATTTATTTCATCAGCACGCGTCGCCCTGGGATAATGGGCAATGTCTGTATGAAATCGCCAGACAGTAGCAATAGGCAGACACCA
Organism: Ctenocephalides felis; assembly: GCF_003426905.1. NCBI lineage: Eukaryota > Metazoa > Arthropoda > Insecta > Siphonaptera > Pulicidae > Ctenocephalides > Ctenocephalides felis. Next base: position 132,918 of record NW_020538481.1, read on the forward strand.
AAAGACGATTATTATTTTTTATATTTCAGCGACCTATCAAGAGCTTCAAGCGAATGCTTGTGCGCCATAGTACATTCATCCCAGATGATTATTTCACATTTTCGCAAAACTTTCGCCATTTCTGATCTTCTTTATGTTGTACATTGCTTCTTGGTTAACAAGACATTTAAAGGTAACTTAAATGCCGAATGCGCAGTTCGTCCTCCTTCAAGTAATGTCGCTGCAATTCCTGATGAAGTTATTGCCAACGCAATATTATTTTGCGACCGCACACGCGCAAGAATCAGTGAAATAATAAATGTTTTGCCAGCGCCTCCGGGCGCGTCCAAAAAAAAAGAATCCGCCCTGTTGTGCATCAATCGACGTATTGATTTGATCATATACACTTTGTTGCTCGGCAGTAAGCAATATCTCATTATTAGCAACAAAAGTTAGTTTTAGTTTAGTTTTAAAAGACTTTTTATTTCAAATCAGATTCAGATACATTATATAAACTAGGGAATGCAATACCGGTCAAAAATTTAATTACCGGTATTTCGATATTTTCGACTTTTAAAACCGGTAAACCGGTAAATTACCGGTAATAATATATTTTAAAAAATGTATACAAAATTGAAAGTTACTTATACAAATATAAAAAACAGATCTAATAAATAAAAAAATAATAATAATAAAAACCAAAGAATAAAAGAACAATTGAACAACAAAACATTTATTTTTAATAATAATGTAACAAAATCATATAAAAATTAATAATATATAATTACATATAGGTTTATTATAATAAAAATAGTTTATTATAATTACTTATGCGAACTAAAATAAGATTTTAAAAAACAAATATGATCTAACGTACCGTCATCTAATCTCGATCTTATTTTGGTATTAATATGTTGTGCAGCTGAAAAAGCTCTTCCGACTCCACGCTTGTTGGCGGTATTGTTAATAAATATTCATATACAAGTTTTAGATGTACCCCCCTAACACCGTGTTCTGAAAAATTGTAGTTCTTTTTTCAGTTCTTGCTCTATCCCAGTCTCTTGCTTTGTTTCCTCCCGCTTGGAACTTTGGTCATTGCTTCATTTATAACGGTGTCTAATTTGTTTTTCAATGAAACATCTGCAGTATTTATGCAGGAGAAAGATGTACCAGGCGTATCCTCATCTTCAAGATCAACATATTCGATGTCTGCCTCATACCTTTAACTCCTAGCGTTTGATTAGTGGAATTAATATTTTTATTATAGAACCCTTTCTAATTTTTGGACTTAAATTTGTATCTATTTCAATTTCATTAAGTGAAGCGTTATGTATATTATTGTAAACTTGGGATAGATTGTCCGTCTCTGCATTATCCAAACTTCAGAGCATTTACAATTTCAGTGCTTATTTTACTGTTTGCGTAATAAGCGTATCAATCAAATTTGAAGGTCGCGTCGGCTACAAGAAGATTAGCATCTTTTCTGATAGTGCTTCGACGCCTAATTTAACTGGTGACAGTGCGTCAATAACTTCTGAAATTAAAGAATAGTTTCTTCGGAAAAATATTTTTAATTTAAATCAATTAATGCCATTTGAAACAATACCGTAGTTGGTAAAATCTTTCCAACATGGTAAGCAAGCTATTCCATCGTGTTATTACATCCAACTGCAAATTCAATTCCTTTCCGAATTCTTGTTTACATATTCTGTAAATAATGATCATTTTTGTTGGAGATCTTCTAAAAATTCTAATAA